>NC_056729.1:1500598571-1500763571 GCF_019279795.1 Protopterus annectens
AAAACAAAATAAAATGCACAAACTACTATAAAACAAACACAATATTGGCTATGGAATAAAGAAAGAGTTGTTTCTAACATTAAGCACTTTTCATTTACTGCATTAGTAAACTTCATCAGACAAAATCAGTATAACAAATTCACAACAGTTAAATAGTTTAAAATTTGACATCCTTTTTCTACTACAGGGAAATGACATCACAAAACTAAATGTCTTTTCACAGGCCAAGTTACATATTCACAGTACGCACTCTGTCAACAATCACCATAAGTACACAGACCTCACTACTGTACACACTACAACAGAATGTCCAGGTTTTGTCCTCAAATATAAGGCCTACTATACATAACATGTCTAGCAGTCTGATATCTCACTGGCTTGTTATCAGGTATGATGTCAGTAAATATTATGTACTGAACAAATGCACCTCTTACTGCATGATATATGGACAAAGGTTGACAAACTTGGGGTTGGAGGCACAAACACAGGGCCAATATTGACATGTTGCTGTGATAAACTCATACGGTTTCCTCCCACATCCCAAAGACATGCAGTAGGTGGATTGGATACTCTAAATTGGCCCTAGGTATGAGTGTGTGCATGTGTGTGCCTTCTGTGGAAGGTTAGGCGCAGGGCTGGCAACTCTACACTGTAAAACTCCACTGCCAATCATGAGCAGACAGGTGATCCACTGTGGCGACCCCTAACCGGGAAAAGCCGAAAGAAGAAGAAGAAGCTGTGATAAACTCATACATTTACTGGTGTAACATGGTTTGTTGTGACATATGTCTTCTGAGGGATATGAAGTCAGTAACTCACATGGATGTCACCATGTACTGACTGCAATAATCAGAGTATGCTTCTGAATTTCTAAAGATAGGAAATGTGTGAGTAACACAACACATGTAAGACTCCAAACTCTGGCCTGTCTGCAGATAGCCTTCCAGGTGAGAGCTTCCTCAACCACATAATACTGTTATGCCGCATTTTAAATCATGTAGAACAGCCATATCCACACAAACCCTGTTAAACCAACATTACTTCAAATGTAGAAGAGCAGTACTTACATTCTGTCCCCATGTCTGAAACATCCCCCTCCTGTTTGTTGGCCTGTCTCCACAGTGTATGTTGTAAGAGGTATTTCCAACTACCCTCTGTGATGCTGTTTGTCAAACACCCACATGAAGTCCTGCTCACAGTGAAGGAAAAAGGCCAACACCCACATGAAGTGCTTAGTTGTAGGAGTGTGTTTCCATGCAATTGGCTATAAGAATGACACCACAGCTGTTCCACAAGCAATTTGCAAGTAGGGGACTGCAATTTGTGCACAGGCCATCAGCTGATCGTGAGCATCACTTACAAAACTCAAGCTGCTGCCTAAGCAAAGCAGATGTACTTTTCCACATCCACCAGAGAGGAAGTGAGAGAGAGAGACAGAGACAGAGACAGAGACAGAGACAAAGACAAAGTAAGAAAGGAAGGGAGTAGGAGAGTAAGAGCCAAGCATGTTTGTGTATGATCCATGGGTGGATAGTGGTATCTGGGCATTATGACGGTTACCTATATTGTGTACTAATCCATACTGTCACATGGAAATTTCACATGGCTGTACACATGTATGGCTGAGGATTGTCTACAACAATTTCTGCAGTGTTTGGAAAATGTTGGCCTTGTAATGTGGACAATGGGACATGTAGCTCCTCAGTATAATGATGTAGCAAATCCCACACTGCAATGAATCCTGTCATTACACAATCACCCCAACACCCACACAGGACACTAATGACACACACACACTTCCCAGTACTGAGTTTCAAACCCCTACCTGACTATGTATTGCAATTATATTGTTATGCAGTTATTACACAAGCCATGGAGTTTATATGTTAGACAGCTCTCCAAATGTATCTTTGAAGGTGATTGACATCAGCAACAGTGATAAAGGAGGGATAAGGGAAGTGTAGTACATGTTACTGCCCACAAAAGCAGGTGTCAAGGAAGACAGATCCACACTCTTTCAGGGAATCACGAACATTATCACAGTTAGCAGTGTCAGGATTAGAACGTCTACCTAACTAGTTTGCTACACTACAGTATTATGCAGTTATCACATGTGCCACAGAGCTTATCTGGTTGATATATGACCAAAGGGTTATTTCAAGGTGATTTACATCAGCAGGTGTGCTACAGTAGGGCAATGGGATGTGTAGTGAGTGTGAATGGCTTCAAAACATTAATCCACACACACACACACACACACACACACACACACACACACACACACACACACACACACACACACACACACACACACACATTTGCCAGTACTGAGATGCATGGGTTCATTGGTTCACAGGTGTGTAGTAGCTGACTGTGCCTGAAGGCTGTACAAGGCTAGGCAAAGGGAATACCTTGGCATCAGGGCACATGGCAATGGTCTCCAGTGTGGCTCAGGGGTGTAGTCCCTGGATTGTCCCCCACAGATGGGTACTGTATTCACCATCCACTCATCTAGGTTACTATTGTGGGTGGCCAGTGCTGTGCAGTGCTTGCCATGTATGTGATCTATATTCCATAACATGGAGAGTGTGTGGGTTGTGCACTTCCCACATGCATGTTCTGTGATGTGTGGAAGTGTACTTCAAGTCTCTAGGGCATGTTGTGTGGACAGATTGTTACCTTCTGGTGTGGCATTCCTGACCTCATTTGGTGAGACCTGGCTATGGAACTGAGGTCATGCTTGCACCTACATTGACAGCATGATACAGGTATTCAGTGGTGTTAGTGGCATCTGTCCATACAGGGCATGTGTATAAGGCCTGGTATTCTCTTTGTGGGTTATATTTGAAGACTGCACAGTTGCTGCAGGTGTCCAGTGGGAAACATAGCAAAAGGACTACTGTAAGCATTTATTTGCCTACTGAAGGAATGGAACAGGGTGCCATATCCTTTTACTTGCTGGATAATACACACTGAAGTCAGGAGATGTACTTTCTGTTGTCACTGGCACTGTTGTGGTCAACAGACATGTAGTGCACTGCAACCACACCATGGTTACTATCTGTGAGGCAATATGCAGGGAACTACCAATATAGTGGTTGTTGCCTAGCCAAGTGTGTTTGTGCACGAGACGTGGGTGGAGAATGTTCTCTGAGTAATACAAGGGTGGCCTATATTGTTAATCAATCCATAATGTCACGTGTAGGACTATGGATTTTCTACACCAGCCTCTCTGGTGGTTGACATCTGTTGTCCTTGTAAGGTGGACATTGTGACATACACTAGGTCCTCAACATAATAATTTAGCAAAACACACCCCACAATGCGTCCTGTTATTACACAATCACAGCAACCTCCACACTGGACACTGATGACAGAGACACCACACACACACACACACACACACACACACACACACACACACACACACACACACACACACACACACACACATACTTGCCAGTACTGAAATTCAAATCCCTAGCTATGTATTGTTACTACAGTGTACATGCCACATTTATTGTATGCACCACAGAGCTTATGAGATGGATGTTGTTCCAAGGTACTTCTACAGTGAGGAACATCACCAGCCCTTGTAAATACTGGCATTGGGTGATGTAGTGGATGAGAGATCCCCAAAAGAATTTCACCCTGCACACACATTTACCAGGGATAATGTTCAAACCTCTATCAAACAATCTTTATGGACCATTATTTTATGCATTTACCACATGCACCACTGACATCACATGGTTTAGGGTTGGCTACAGGTATTTCTCAGGTGGATGATATCTGCAGGACTGCTAAAGGCAGGGTCTCAGATATGTACTGGGTGCAAATGGGGCCACAATGTTTGGGATACACACAAACACTTGCCACAGATGAGATTCAAACCCATACCTGTGTAGTTATTGCTGTTGTATTGATCTGCATTTATGGCACATGCCACAAAGCTTATAGGGCTGACCCTTCTCCAAAGAGGTATTTCAAGGTGACTGACATCAGCAGGCTTGCTAAAGTAGGGCAATGGGAGGTGTAGTGACTGTGAATGGCCTCAAAATCACTGATTCCTACACACACAAACACCCACACAGATAGTTTCACAGTTGCCATGTCTAGGATTACAACTCCTACCTAGTATAACATACTATAGCATTACGCAGCTATCACAAGTGCCACAGAGCTTAAAGAGCTGAATCTTGTCCAAAGAGGTATTTCAAGATGGCTGACATCAGCAGGCTTGCTAAAGTAGGGCAATGGGAGGTATAGTGACTGTGAATGGCCTCAAAATCATTAATCATTGCTCCCTACACAGAGACAGTTTCCCAGTCTGGGATTAGAACTCTTACCTAACTAGTATGTTACACTATAGCATTACGCAGTTACAGCATGTGCCACAGAGCTTTTAGGGTTGAATTTTGTCCAAATGGGTATTTCAAGGTAACTGACATCAGCAGTCTTGCTAAACTAGGAAAATGGGAGGTGTAGTGACTGTGAATGGCCTCAAAATCATTGATCCCTACACACACACACGCACACACACACACACACACACACACACACACACACACACACACACACACACACACACACACACACACACACAGTTTCACTTTCAGGGATGAGAACTCCTACCTGACTAGTATGTTACATTACAGCATCATACAGTTACTGCACACTCCAGAGTTTATAAGGTTGAAGCTTTTCCAAAGAGGTATTTCAAGGTGACTGACATCAGCAGGCTTGCTAAAGTAGAGCAATGAGAAGTGCAGTGTGTGTGAATGGGCCATAAACCATTCCTCTGGAAACACACACACAACACTCAGTCACACAAAACTTTACATTTGAGAGGATTGGGTATACAAATGTTAGATGACTACTGATTTCTACTGTCATGCTACACAGTTATCACAAGCACCACAGACACTATAGTGCTGAGGGTTACCAGAAGCAAATGTCTACAGTGATAGACATTGGTGCATCATGTGATATTGGCCAGTTAGATGAGTGGTGGGTGGGACAGGCCTCATGATGGGAAGCTCTTTCTCTCTGCCTGTCTCTCTCTTCCCCACATCTCTGTTTGTGTATGTTTGACCTATTATAGTGTGTTGTCCTTGGATATATGTGTGTATTCCTATCTGATAGGTGTGCAAAGCATGAGTGGTGTGCAATATGGTGTGTGTGCACAGAAATCTGCAACTGACAGATATGTATAGTCATTAATAACCAAATATACGATGTCACCAACTTGGATAAAATCCAATCCAATACCACGCACTTGAGTGGAAACAGGAGCAAAATCTCAGAAATGTTGTTAAAGCAAGGCTTCAGTTTATTCCACAAACCACAAATGGCACAGATAAATATTCCAACACAGTGTATGCGAACATGAAATGATGCACTGCAAAAAACAATTCAATACACAGATGGTTTAGCGCTTTCATCTGACAAATGCAGATTTCTTCAGAACCATTTTTACTCAGTCTCATCAGTTTAAATATCCAACTTTTTGGCGCCAAAACCTTGATTAGTAATTATATGCATATTCCACCAGCAGCACTTTCCTCTCCTCATATATTTACAAAAATCCCCAATGTATGAATAACACACACAATAAACATATAAAACCTTAGAACATTGTAAAAACGTTAAAAAACTATTTGTTAAATATATAGTAAATAATAATAATTTATACTCATACATAAGTCCTAAAAACACATATGAAGAAGTATAAAAAAGTGAGATACTAAATGGGAGAACTATGAAAATAGGAATAATAATGAAATAAAGGGACCAACTCTGGTATGTGTCAACATCTTAAGGACAGCCCAAAATCAAAAAAGGCTTAATACTGATGAAATCGTTAATGCCAGGGTATGTGGTTGCATCTAAGAGTATTTGCCATCTACTTTCCAAAGCCCCTAATTTAGCTTTCCAATTACCACTCCCCACCGTGTTCTCTACTTGATCCAAGATGGCAAACTTAAACCCATGTTTCTTACCCTTTACTATAATATGTTTACTCAAGGCATTGTTTGGGTCACCTTTTTTCATCTTGTAAGTATGTTCATAGATCCTAGTCTTGAACTTTCTTTCTGTTTTACCTACATAATATGCGTTGCACATGATGCAGGTCGCCAGGTACACTATCCCTTGACTATTACAATTTCCCATTTTGAATGTACATTTACTGTGTATGCTGTTCTTTAATTTTACACAACGCTGTTCATTGATCAGTGGGCATTGTTTACACATACCACACTTCATTGTACCCTTTCATTATTATTCCTATTTTCATAGTTCTCCCATTTAGTATCTCACTTTTTTATACTTCTTCATATGTGTTTTTAGGACTTATGTATGAGTATAAATTATTATTATTTACTATATATTTAACAAATAGTTTTTTAACGTTTTTACAATGTTCTAAGGTTTTATATGTTTATTGTATGTGTTATTCATACATTGGGGATTTTTGTAAATATATGAGGAGAGGAAAGTGCTGCTGGTGGAATATGCATATAATTACTAATCAAGGTTTTGGCGCCAAAAAGTTGGATATTTAAACTGATGAGACTGAGTAAAAATGGTTCTGAAGAAATCTGCATTTGTCAGATGAAAGCGCTAAACCATCTGTGTATTGAATTGTTTTTTGCAGTGCATCATTTCGTGTTCGCATACACTGTGTTGGAATATTTATCTGTGCCATTTGTGGTTTGTGGAATAAACTGAAGCCTTGCTTTAACAACATTTCTGAGATTTTGCTCCTGTTTCCACTCGAGTGCGTGGTATTGGATTGGATTTTATCCAAGATATGTATAGTCCACTGTTGTTGTCAGACAGGGGCTTCATTTCTCTAAGTGTGGGAGCATGCCCAGTATAACATTCTGTATTGAGTGTGAGAATCCATTCCAGGTAGGTCATACTCCAGTGCAGGATTCTGTGTTCCACACCTACAGCTAGCAACCTGTTTCTGCAGGATATCTGTAGATGGAGTGACAATATAGAGACACAATGGGCAAAGGATAGTCGGATACTGTAACTACTGAGTCTGGGCTGCTTGTGTTACATGGTTTTGGTGTTAGCAGAAATATTCAGACATATGTACTATTTTACACTGTGATGTATTATATCATCAACTACTAAGAAATATACTTATTTTCTCACAGTTATTTCCTGGGGAAATCAAGATGAATGAAGCTGTGTCCACTATTGTGGTCTGCAGCCTACATATTCTTGTCACTCATGCCATTATGGAGGGGGAGCTGCAGACACTCGCTAATGGGTCTGTGTAAATGGTGCAGCACCTTCATACTGTGGTTGCTGAGGATCCCATGCTTGTACATCTATTGACGTAACAGAATGGCCATATCATGCTGTGGCCATACCTGTCAGCTGTACAGATTCACCCAGGTTACCCAGAGGCAGGGCTCATATATCAAGTCAGTTCCCCTTCACATTGCAGTTTACAAGCAGGTTTGTCACCACCCATTACTGGGTTTGCAGGCAGGGGTAGTATGGGTACACATCAGAGTTTCAGACTGCACACACTCCATGGCATCCATGCTTCTACACCCCCCCCCCCCATTATTCTATCCTCTTCCTAACATTATTGCAAGCAATATCTGGGACATATCCCTATACTTGTCCCTTCATCCCAGTGGTATTTAGGGATTGGTCCACAGTTCATGCAGTAGGACATGGTGGGCATGCTACTGGGATTTGTCAACATGGCCTTGCATTTGTGTTCTGTGGACTTTGTTATGTTGTTAGTAGGCACCCCATGAGATAACATACATTGGCAGTACGGGTGAGGGACAGGCCTTTGACAGAGGACTGTAGAACATTTGGTAGTGATGCAGGCCATCTGCAGCAGGCCAGTGCATTCTGTCACTCCTACAGTCCCAGACTGCAAGCCACTGAATCCCCCTGGGGTGACAGGGTAAGTGTGCGAGGTGTTAATGGAAATAATTCCTGTCTATATTAATCCATTGTTCTGGATGCTGGCAAGGTGCTGCTTACAGCTAGGGACAAAGCTGCATGAGACTCAGCATGCTGCATTCTGTGGGTATTCCTATGCAGAAGTGGGAGTCATACTCTACTCATTCCCAACGGCAGGGATATGACCTGTGATAAACCTGTGTCTGATGGTGGGGTGAGCTGAGTGCATGTGTGATATGGAAGCTTCTTGCAGTTGACTCACAGATATTCCTGGGACATTCCCATTATGCTGCCTTGTGCAGGGACATTAACAGTCTCTCATTACTTCATAACTGTGCCTTTTGTGGTCTGCCAGTGACTGGCCAGACTACATCAGTATTCCATACTACACAGACAACTAATGTGCTGCTAACCTGCATGTACAATTCCAAAGGTGTGTGCAGTTGACAGTTAAAGTTTATGTACTCTATCTAGGGTACTTACACCTGTGTACTATGTGTATGTCTGTGCTCACATTCATGGCATGTCCATCTTTCAGATGGTGACAGCTATTACAGCCAAACAATGAGTATGGATGATTGCTGAATTGGGTCTTGCTGGGATGCATTGTGGTTGGCACTGCAGTTGTCTAATCATGGTCCTGTTATCAACATTACCAGTGATAGGCCACTGGGACACAACCCTCCATGCCTACATGCTAACCACTTCCACACAATATATGACACAACAACCTAACACACAGAGCTCTGCATATTGTACACATGCAACAATTTATCCTGCATATTGGGCCAGCTCAGGTAATCTGTGCTCCACTGTTATTGAACCCACATGTACATGTTACTGCATTTCTACATAGGATTGTGGGGGGGGGGACACACCTGACAACTGTAAACATTTGCTATGACTGTACTGGTATTTCAGGTACTCTCTTGGCTTCCATTTTGTTTTGTATTCTGACGTATCATGCAGACTAGAGGCATATCAGTAGAGTACAGATCTTAGGTTTTATTGACCTACATTTCAGTTTCAGATGTCTTACCCTTCAGAACTAACATCCAACTGCCTGACCTGTTGTAGTCTGTCTGTATAAGTCTGTGGGGGGCTGTTCTCCATTGCCATCAATTGGAGGCCTTAGCACAGCCTTTCTTTGTGGCCATCTACACCTGCCCTGCTGGTTGAGACTGTTGTTGGGTATGTGAGCCTCACTGACATGCATGTATGTGTCCTAGGGACAGACATTTGGGCCACCACATTTACTGCAGTGTGATTTGTCACCTTGTGTAGTACTGCCTACTTTGTTGACACCAGTATTTATTATGTATTTCATGCTGCCCATATAGGTGTCCACTATCTGCTGCCATCCCATTTAGCCACCCGATTCTCTTGCATGCTGACATCCATACCATAGATACAACTAGCAGAACATACTACTCCATTCAGCAATTGATAGGAAGAGTGAGTTACTTGTGGCTGTGCCAGTATTGAGGATGGTGCTGGAGGGTTGACTATGTCGGATGCACATAGTACACTCCCTACACATGGTAAAGCACAGGTAGTGTCATGTATGTGTGAGTCAGAGAGAGGTGTCATTCCCTGGGTCCCTACCATGTCAGTGTATGTGCTATGCGTTGCCTCTTTGCCAAAGCCTGGGCATACTGGGCATGCCTCCTTCTGCCTACAGTGGCAGGCTCAAGTTGTTCCTCCTCCAAATCACTCTATGCCTGTGCTGGCCTTGGCACTGGTGGGGGGCTGTATGGCCCTGCCTCATGCTGTTTCTGTTGCAGCTGTTTCTGCAGGATCATATTGTGTAGCATGGCACACACAATGAAAATTTGTGTACATGTAGCTAGAGAGTACCGCAAGGCTCCACCGGATATGTCCAGACACCGGAACCGTGACTTGAGCATGCCAAATACATGCTCTATTGTGTTTCTGGTTTGTGCTTGTGCCTCATTATGGAGTTCTTCTTTGAGTGTTTGTGCATTTCTGATGGGTGTTATCAGCCATGGCTCCAGTGTGTAACCAGCATCCCCCACTAGGTGGCCATATGGAATGTCCCCACTGGCAAATCTCTAGTACAGCTGTGTCATATGCCAGATGTGGGAGTCACGATAGCTTCCAGGGCTGCCAGCATACACATTCATTATAATGCCCTGGACATCGCACACGACCTGGCAGTTGATGGAGAGGAAGCCCTTGCGGTTTATGTAGACCCTACCTCACTCACCAGGTGGTGTTTTGATGTGTATGTGTGTGCAGTCTATAGCACCCACTACCTCAGGGTATTCTGCTATTTGGTGGAAGAGACACATATTGCTGGACAACACCTCATGAGTGTTGAGTAAATATATGCGCTCACTGGCATCTGCTGACATGGCATCCAGGAACTGGTGGAGTACCCTGGATGCTGATGCCTGTGAGATCCCCAGGATATCCCCAGTTGTCCTTTGTAAGGTACGTGTGGCTAGTATTCTTAAGCATACACATACCTTGGTATCCACTGGGATGGGTTCCCCTCTGTTGGTTCTGTGTGTGAGGCATGGCTGGCACAGCTCAACAATTTACTCTAGGATGTTCCTGTCCACCCTATAGTGCTCCACATTCTCCTGCTCATGTAGCCCATGGTAGGTTACCCTGGGTCTGTACACTCTTCTCCTTCTCCTCACTGTGGGTTCATCATCAGCATTCACATCCTCTCCACCCTCAGTCTCTTCCACATATTGATGTATAAGAGCAACAGCAGCCCCTAACATTTTGTTAGTTTTGTCTGGTAAAATTTCCCTGTCTGTGTACACCGGCGGTGTAGAGTTGATGGGAAAAACCAGAGTGAAAGGTGTTTGCATAGTTTATAGTAGTGTGCTGGGCTGGGCTGCTGTCTGTAATTGGCTCATTTTGATACATTCCACCTGCCAGCTATGCTAGTTCTCCTTGATTGCCTTCCTACCGCTGTTTTCCTTTCCCATTGCCTTCCTGTTTAAGCCCCCGAGATGTGCCGCGCATACCCAGTGCACAGATTTGAACAGAGCTGCTATTTCCTGTTTTTTTTTTCAACCTGGTGCACACCACGCACACCCATTTAGCCAATGTAAACACCATTTAGCAGAAACTGGCCCTCCTGAACACAAACTCACTCTGCATTTCTTGGTATAAGACAATACAGCCTTAGACACACCCCCTGCCTTAGCTGTGCTTAGCTAAGCACAAATACAGGCCACAGAGCTGCACTCAGCTTACAGCAATCATGACATACCACCTTATGAGGTCATCTAGCTCTTAGACTTACACCATGGTCTTGCTGTACCTACACAGTTGGGTGCAAGCTAGCACTGAGGGAAAATCTGTGATTCAATATCATCCCTCTCATTTGCATAGAACTGACTGTTAATGCATGGTTACATAACTGACACTCAGCCGTCCCCCTTAGCAACCACTATTCCATGGTCTCGTTGTGTTATGCATGCCATTGACTGTAATGGCAAAATGAGTAATAATCTTAAAATTGACTTTGCACACCACTGCACTATGCTTAAATGGTCAAAATCGGCCAAACAAAAGTTATTTTTTATAATTTTGCAACTATTTCCCATGCCAATGGCCCTATATTATTGGTCATTGGCATGCCTACTACATTGAATACATGCTTTATTTTGAACTGTCATACCTCCATTTTGTAATTTGCAGAAATGTATTCCGTTAATAGCCGAATACATTTCTGCAGGTTACACTATTCCTGCATGGATGCCTGCCTGCTTTTCTGGATCACTAATTTACCTCATTTAGCCCACCAAAGTGGGGGGGGTTTATCCCCCACAGCCCCCATTTGGGGAGCTTTTCTCCCCTACTTAAATATACCAACTCTGAGATTGTACTACATGGAAGAGAGGGCACAGTTCGCCATAGTGGCCAAGGGGTTCCTTTCACAGAGAAAGGAATTCGGCAGTCCGTTCATTCGATGTAATGGAACTTTGGTGGATTCAGCTCGGGTAAGTAAAACTCATTTAAACTTACTTTTATTTAAATGAAGTAGATCCATATATATATATATATATATATATATATATATATATATATATATATATATATATATATATATATATATATATATATATATATAAAGTAAGAAAATAAGAAACTTCAAAATTTACAAGTAGACCTATATATATATATATATATATATATATATATATATATATATGTGTGTGTGTGTGTGTATGTATGTATAGTTTCACTTTATAATCTCGAAATACTGAAATATCAAATTTCAGTATTTCAAAACTATAAAGTTGAATGTTCAGAATACAGAAACCGCAAAAATCAAAATCGTGAACGTAAACACACCATACGCAACACAACACATACACCATCCTACCAACACTACAACACACAGACAAAACACACCCAAAGATAAAAACACAAATTAACAAACCTACACTCCAAATGAGCAGGGAGACAAGCTCCCCTGCACCCCTCATGTATGTGGGGGGTTGTGCCCTCCACCCCCACCTACTTATATATACTAACTCCGATATCGCACCAAACAGAAAAAGACAGGAAACTCACAACCAGACACTGTACAGTCCCCTCACACACACACACATCACATATATATATATACAAACACCACCACTTTCAGCAATTAATAACTCATACTTTTACCTGCCTACCCTAGCCCACACCTAAAACTTCCAAACACACTCACACACACTCGATCATCTACCGAAAACCCTTACAAAATAGTCACTTACCTTAAATTCCAGCCAAATTAACACACTCAATCACCTACCAAAAACCCTTACAAAAACTCACTTACCTTAAATTCCAGCCAAATCCACACACTAAACCGTACATCATTCACACAGTACATCCCACGTCACGAACCGGAACACCATAACCGTGAATTCAACATTTCCAGATTTGCGGTTATGAAGTTACGCTATTTTGAAACTTCTACTTTATGGTCTTGAAATACTGAAATTCGATATTTCAGTATTTTGAAATTATAAAGTGAAACCATCCCCCGGGTTCAGCAAGCCCTGCATGGTGTGCAGGACTAGTGCAGGAGCTCCAGCAGGCAATATGTCTGCCGTGCAATCCAGGAATAAGCTGCAGGGGCGTGCATGAGCGCTCCTGCACTAGACCTGCACGGACCCAGCTCCTGTATGAAAATTACCCCATTTGCAGTTGAAATCCATGCAAATGAGGTGAAATTGCGATTGAGGAAGCTGTCAGCCAGCCATGCTGGACTAGTGTAATCTGCAGAAATGTACTCGGTTAGTTACCAAGTACATTTCTGCACACTAGAAAACGGAGCCATGACAGCTCCAAATAAATGGTGTATATTATGTTGAAAGCATGCCAATGGCCAAATATATGGCCATTGGCATGGAAAACAGTTGCAAAAAAAATAATGTTTATTTTAGTTGATTTTGGCAGTTTAAGGATAGGGCAGCAAAGCGCAAACGGGATCAGGCAAAAAATGTTAAAAAATAATAAAATAAGCATTCTAACCAGAATCACTATTTTGCCATTATACTCAATGGCAGGCAAAAGACAACATGGCCAGTGAATAGTGGTTGCTAAGGGGGGAGGCTCGGTGTGGGACCTGTAACTATGCATCAGCAGGCAATCCTATGCAAATGAGGGTAATGATACTGAATCCCAGATTTCCCCTCAGTGCTAGCCAGCATCCAACAATGTAAGAGTAGTAATAGCTTGGTGCAAGCCTAGGAGTTAGCTGACATCATAGGGGTGTGTGTCAGGCATACTGTAAGTGGATTGGAGCCCTGTGGCTTGGGTTTGCCCTTAGCTTAACAGAGCTAAGCAAGTGGGTGTGTCTGAGGTTGCCTAGCACTCTTTACATTGCCTAGGTGGGCGTGCGTGCCATGTACTGGGTTTTAACGGGAAAAAAAAGTAAACCAGGAAATAGCAGCTCTGTGCACATTTGAGCACTGTGTTTGTGCGGCACGCCCTCAGACTTAAACAGGAAGGCAATGGGAAGGAAAAACAGCAGTAGGAAGGTAATTTAGGACAGGTAGCATAGCTGGCATGTGAAATGTATCAGAATCAGCCAATTGCACAGGCAGAAGACCTGCCCAGCCCAAAACACTACTATAAACTATGCAAACACCTTTCCCTCTGGTTTTTCCTACATACTCTACACCACCACTGCATACAAGCTGGGAATTTTTAACAAACAAAAACAACAAAATAATACGGGCTGCAGTAGCTATCATACGTCGACATGTGGAAGAGGCTGAGGGTAGTGAGGACGAGAATGCTGTTGGCCAACCCACAGTGAGGAGATGGAGAAGAGTGTACAGACCCAGGGTAACCTACCAGGGGCTGCATGAGCTGGAGATAGTGGAGTGCTATAGGGTGAACAGGGACCTCCTACAGCAAATCTTTGAGCTGTGTCGGCCATGTCTGAAACACAGAACTAACAGAGGGGAACCCATCCCAGTGGATACCAAGGTATGTGTAAGCCTAAGAATACTAACCACAGGTACCTTCCAAAGGCCAACTGGGGATATCATGGGGATCTCACAGGCATCAGCATCCAGGGTACTCCATCAGTTCCTGGATGCCATGTCAGCACATGCCGGTGAGCACATATACTTTCCCAACACCCGTGAGGCGTTGGCCAGCAACAAGCACCTCTTCCACCAAATAGCAGAATACCCTGAGGTAGTGGGTGCTATAGATTGCACGCACATATGCATCAAAGCACCACTTGGTGAGTGGGGTAGGGTCTACATCAACCACAAGGGCTTCCCCTCCATCAACTGCCAGGTCATGTGAGATACCCAGGGCATAATAATGAATGTGTGTGCTGGCTGCCCTGAAAGCTATCATGATTCCCACATTTGGCATCTGACGCAGCTGTACCAGAGATTTGCCAATGGGGACATCCCATACAGCCACCTAGTGGGGGATGCTGGTTATGCACTGGAGCCATGGCTGATGACACCCATCAGAAATGCACACACACCTGAACAAGAACTCCATAATGAGGCACATGCATAGACCAGAATTATAATAGTGCGTGTGTTTCAGATGCTCAAGTCATGGTTCCGGTGCCTGGACACATCCGGTGGAGCCTTGCAGTACTCCCCAGCTACACGTACTCAAATTGTCATTGTATGAGCCATGCTACACACTATGATCCTGTGGGAGCAGCTGCAGCAGAAACAGCATGGGGCAGGGCCACACAGCCCCCCCCCCCAAAATTGCCAAGGCCTGCACAGGCACAGTGTGACTCAGAAGAAGAATAACCTGAGCCTGTCCCAGTAGGCAGAAGGAGGCATGCCCAGTATGCCCTGGTTTTGGCAAAGAGGCAACGTATAGCACATACACTGACACAAGAGGGACCCAGGGAATGACACCTCTCTCTGACTCGCACATACAGTAAAAGGGATGCCAAACATGACACTACCTGTGCTCAACTGTGTATAGGAAGTGTACTATGTGCATCTGACATAGGCAGCCCACCAGCACCATCCTCAATACTGGCACACCCACAAGGTAAGTCACTCTTCTTACCAATTGCTGAATGGAGTAGTATGTGTTGTTACTTGTATCTGCGGTATGGATGTGAGCATGCAAGGGAATTGGGTGGCTGAATGGGATGCCAGAAGATAGTAGACAGCTATAGTAGCAGCATGTGATCTGTAACAGATACTGGTGTCACCACAGTAGCCAGTACTACACATGTTGACAAAACCCACTGCAGGAAATGTGCTGGGACACATGTGTGTCCATATGACACACACATGCCAGTCAGGGAGGGTCACATACCCAACAACAGTCTCAGCCAGCAGGACAGTTGTAGACAAACACAAACAAAGGCCGTGCTAAGGCCTCCGAATGATGGCTATGGGTAACCCTCCCAGGCCTACACAGACAGACTACATCAGGTCAGGCAGTGGGATGTGAGTTCTGAAGGGTAAGAAGTCAGAAACTGATATGTAGGTCAATTAAACCCAAGACCTGTAGTACACTGATGTGCCTCTAGTCAGCATGATAGGTTACAATACAGAATGAAATGGAGTACCTGACATACCAGTACTGTCATAGTAAATGTGTACAAGTGTCAGGTGTGCTCCCCAATCCTATGTAGAAATGTAGAAACAGTCAGGTGTGCCCCCACAATCCTGTGTAGAAATGTAGAAACAGTCAGGTGTGCCCCCAATCCTATGTAGAAACAGTCAGGTGTTCCCCACCCCCAATCCTATGTAGAAATGTAGTAACAGTCTGGTGTGCCCCCCAATCTGATGTAGACACACTGTAACAGTCAAATGTGCCCCCCAATCCTAAGAAGAAATGTAGTAACAGTCAGAAGTGCCCCCCACAATCCTATGTAGAAATGTAGAAACAGTCAGGTGTGCCCCCCAATCTATATAGAAATGTAGTAACAGTCTGGTGTGCCCCACCCAAATCTGATGTAGATACATTGAAACAGTCAGCTGTGCCCCCCCAATCCTATGTAGAAATGTAGTAACAGTCAGGTGTGCCCACTCCAATCCGATGTAGACATGTAGTAACATGTATGTGTAGGTATAATACGAATGGAGCACAGATGACCTGAGGTGGCCAAGGTAGCAGGATAGATTGTAGCATCTGTACAATATGGAGGTATGTGTGTGTTAGGGTGGTGTGTTTGTCATATTGTGTGAGAGTGGTCAGTATGTATGCATGTTGAGGTTTGACCTGGTGACCATTGCCCACTACTCCGATGACAAGGCAAAGGCCAAGTCCTCACAACTGCAGTGCCAAAGACAATGCTTACCAGTATAACATATTCTAGCAGTAAGCCAGTGTAAATGTATGACGGTAATATGTGTCACCATCTGAAAGATGGACATGGCATGACTGTTGGGCTAGATATACAAGCAGTACACAGGAAAAAGTACCCCAGATATACAGTGTATAATGTGTAACCATGGAATGGACACACCCTTGGAATTGTACATACAGGTATGCATTACATTATCTTGGCTTGTAGTAGGGAATACTGATGTTGTCTGGCTGAACACTTGCAGATCACAAAAGTGATGGGACTGATGTATTGAGAAACAGGTGATGTCCCTGCACAAGCCAGCATAACTGGAATGCCCCATGCATATCTGTCAGTGAGATAAAAGTAGTGTCCATAGCACAGATGCACCCAGCTCACCCAACCACCACCCACAGATACCTCTCTGGTCTTATCCCTGCTGTCGGGATGGGCACAATATGACCCCCACCTGTGTATGGCAATAGCAAAGAATGCAGCATGCAGTGCAGGTGTCCCATGCAGGTGTGTCCCTAGCTGTTAGCATCACCCTGCCAGCATCCACACCACCAGATTAATACTGAAAGAAAGTATTGGTATGAACACCTAGCACACCTACCCTGTCACCCCAGGGGAATATACTGTATGGCAGTCTGGTACTGTAGGACTGAAATAATGCAACGACCTGCTACACCTGGCCTGCATTACCATCAAATGGCCTACAGGCTTCTGCCAAAGGCCTGCATCTCACCTGTACTGCCAATGTATGTCATGTCATGGACACCCAAATAGCAACATAATACACTCCACATAACCCATAATCAAGGACATGTGGACAAACCACAGTAACATGTCCACCATGTCCCACTGCATGAACTGTGGACCAACACCAAAACACAGCTATAATTAGGTGATAACCTTAGGGAAAGTATCAGAGAATGTTTGCATAATGTATGGAAGAGGATAGAATAACAGAGGGGGGTAGGAGCATGGGCAGCATGGAATGTGCAAAGTCCGAAACACAGCCATGTGCACATACTATCCCTGACTGCAAACACAAACATGGGTGGCTACAAACCTGCCTGTACACCACAATAGGGGTAATGTCCTAACTTACGACCCCTGCCTCTGGGTAACTTGTGTGAATCTGTACAGCTGTGAGGTATTGCCACAGCAAGATAAGGCCATACTGTCACGTCGATGGATGGACAAGTATGGGATCCTCTGCCATCACTGTACCAAGGTGCTGAACTGGTTATACAGACCCAGCAGCAAGTATCTGCAGCTCCCCCTCCAGAATGGCATAAAATTCTAGGAATATGTAGATGTTTGACCACAATACTGGACACAGCTGCAGTCACCCTGTGTTCCACAGGACATCACTGCGAGCAAAAATGTCTACCTGATAGTATTTGGGGACATAAAACATCACAGTGTATAACAGTACACATATCTGAATATCTCTGCTAACACCAGTACCATGTAGCAAAAGCAGCACAGACACAATCACCTACACTACCCACTATCCCTTGCACAGTTTGACCCCATATTTCCAACTGATCTACAGACATCCTGCAGAAACAGTTTGCTAGCTGTAGGTGTAGAGCACAAAGGTCTGCACTGGAGTACAATCTACCAGGAATGGATCCCCACATGCAATACAGAAGGACATACTGGACATGCTTACACACAGAGTAATTAAGGCAATGTCAGACAACAACATACTGAAAGGTCATACTGGGTATGCTCCCACACTTAAACAAATGAAGCCCATATCTGCCAGAAACAGTGGACCATATATATCTGACAGTTGCAGATGTTAGTGCATACACTCCTCTGTATGCACCAGTCATGCTTTGCACACACATTGGATAGGAATACACACATATATCCAAGGACAACACACTATAATATGCCAAAAGTACACATACATAGATGTGTGGAAGAGAGTGACAGTGACAAAGAGCCTTCCATCATGAGGCCTGTCCCACACAGCACACAGCCAAATGGCTAAAACCACATGATGTGTAAATGTCACTCACTGTAGACATTAGCCACTGGTATCCCTCAACATTAAAGACTCTGGTGCTAGTGCTTGCTGTACAACATGACTGTACAAGGAAAAAGTCATCAAGCAGCTGTATACATGTACGTGTGGAATATAAACCTGTGTGTGCCTAAGTGTGGTGTGTCTACCTCTACATGAATGGGTTATGGCCCATGCACACACACTGCCCTCCCCATAGCCCTACTATGACACGCCTGCTGATGTCAGTCACTGTGAAATACACCTTTGGGGAAGGGTAGCTCAGTAATCTCTGCGGCGCATCCTATAACTGTGTAATGCTGTAGTGTGATAAACTAGTCAGGTACAAGCTCTAATCCCAGACATGACAAGTGTGTTTGTGTGTCTCTGTCTGTGTAGAGAGCAATGCTTTTTAGGCTAGTTACACTCACTACAATTCAAATGCCCTACTTTGAAAAGCCTGCAGATGTTATTCATTTTGAAATACACCTTTGGGAAAGGAATAACCCAGTAATCTCTGTGGCATATCATATAACTGCGTAATGTTGTAGTGTGATAAACTAGTTAGGTAGGAGTTCTAATCCCAGACATGACAAGTATGTGTGTGTGTGTGTGTGTGTGTGTGTGTGTGTGTGTGTGTGTGTGTGTGTGTGTGTGTGTGTAGGGTGTCATGCTTTTTAGGCTAGTCACACACACTAAAATGCAAATGCCCTACTTTGGCAAGCCTGCTGATGTCATTCACTTTGAAATACACCTTTGGGAAAGAAATAGCCCAGTAATCTCTGTGGTGCATCCTATGACTGCATAATCCTGTAGTGTGGTCAGGTAGGAGTTCTAATGCCAGACATGGCAAATATGTGCATGTGTGTCTCTGTCTGTGCAGGGAGCAATACTTTTTAGGTTAGTCACACTCACTACAATTCAAATGCCCTACTTTGGCAAGCCTGCTGATGTCATTCCCAGTGAAATACACCTTTGAGGAAGGAGTACTCCAGTAATCTCCATGGCGCTTCCTATAACAGCATAATGCTGTAGTGTGATATAGTTGTTTGCTAGGGGTTCTATTCCCAGACATGGAAAGTGTGGATGTTTGTGTGTGTGTTTGTTTGTCTGTGTAGGGTGCAATGCTTTTGAGGCCATTTGTAGTCACTACAACCTCTATTGACCTTCTTTGTTAAGCCTGCTGATGGCATTCCCAGTGAACTACAGCTGTGACGAGAGCAGTCCAGTAATCCCTGTGGCTTGTCCTAAAACTGTGTAATGCTGTAATGTGATACCCTAGTTAGGTAGGAATTCTAATCCCAGACATGGTGGGTGTGTGTCTGTGTGTGTGTGTGTGTGTGTGTGTGTGTGTGTGTGTGTGTGTGTGTGTGTGTGTGTGTGTGTGTGTGTGTGTGCATGTGTTTGTCATTCGTATCCTGTGTGGAGGTGGTTGTGAGTGTGTAACAACTGGACACATTGTAGAGTGGGTTTTTCAAATTTCTTATATGGTGACCCTATTATATGTCACAATGTCCACCTTACAAGGATAACATATGTCAAATGGCTGAGAGGCTGGGGTGTCAATCCATACCCCTACATGTGACATAAAGGCCTGGCAAAAAAAGTAAGCAACCCTTGTATTACCCAGAGAACACTCTCAACCCAATTCTCATATACAAACACACGTGCCTAGGCAACAACTGCTATGTTGGTAGTACCCTGCATATTGCACACAGATAGTAACCATGGTGTGATTGCAGTGGACAACGGAGGGCATGGCACCCTGTCCATCAGTACAGTAGGCATGTACTTGCAGACAGTGTGCCTTCACTATGTTCCCCACTGGATGCCTGCAACAGCTGTGGTGCCATCAAATGTGACCTACAAAGGACATACCATGCCTTAAATGCATACCCTGTATGGACAGATGCCACTGACACCAGGGAATACCTGTATCATGCTATCAATGTAGGTGCAGGGTCAACCTGCTGTCCATTACCAGTTCCCACCACATGAGGCCAGGACTGGCACATCTGATGATAATCTGTGTAGAAAACATGGGCCAGACACCACAGGTACAGTTCCACATGCCACTGTACATGCATATGGGACATGTGCACATCCCAGACACTGTCCATGTCATGTACTATAGAACACATACATGGCAAGCATTCCACAACACTGGCCACACACAATAGTAACCCAGGTGACTGGATGGTGAATACAATACCCACCAATGTGGGCCAATCCAGACACTACACTCCTGAGCCACACTGCAGACCATTGGCATGTGGCCTGATGCCAAGGTATACCCTTCACCTAGCCTTGTATAGCCTTCTGGCACAGTCAACCACTACACACCCGTGAAGCAATGCACCCATGCATGTCAGTACTGGCACGCTGTGTCTGTGTGTGTGGTGTATGATGCTTTCAACCACATTCACACTCACTACAACTCCCATTGGCATACTGAAGCATGCTGTCTGATGTTAGATACCTTCACATACCCTTTGCCCATATAACCTCCAGATAACCCCTGTGGTGCATGAGATACCTGTGCATTACTGTATTGTAGCAAACTAACTAGTTAGGATGTATATTCCTTCCCTGCCAAGTGTGGCAATGTGTGTAAGACCCTGAGAGAGTGTGGCTGTGTTGACACTGGCACCTGTTCATATGGACAGGCACGTGTACTACACCTAACGTATCACTACTATATCACTGCTGCAGATGTCACTCACCATAACATATTCATTTGGACAGCTCCCACCATGTAAGCTATGTGGCGCATGCAATAACTACATAGACATGTGATAATAATACATAGTCAGTCAGGGATTTGAACCCCTGTACTGGTAGGTGTGTGACACAAACATGTTTAGGTTTTACTCCCTGATTTACTTTGTCTCTGTCTGTCTCTCTCACTCCCTCTCTGGTGGATGTGGAGAAGTACACCTGCTTTGCTTAGGCAGCGGCTTGTGTTTTGTAAGTGATGCTCATGATCAGCTGATGGCCTCTGCATGAATTGCAGTTCTACTCTAGCTGATTGCATTTGGAACAGCTGTGGTAACATTCCCATAGCCAATTGCATGGAAACAAACTCCAATTATCTAGGAACATCATGTTGGTGTTTGGCCTTTTCATTCACTATGAGTAGGACCTAGATCTGGTGTTTGGCAAACAGAATCACAGATGGTTTTGGGATTTACCTCTACCAACATACACTGTGGAAACAGGCAAACAGACAGGAGGGGGATGTGCCAGACATGACCACAGAATTTAAGTGTTACTATTCTGCATTTGGAGTAATGTCGGTTTAACAGTGTGTATGTGAATATGGCTGGTCTACATGTTTTAATACCTGTCACGACAGTGCTATGTTTTGAGGAAACTCCTACCTGTAGGGTCATCTGCAGACTGGGCAGTTTGTGGAGGCTTTTGTTTCTTGTGTTACTCACAGAACATCTATATGAGAACTGCAGAGGCATAGTGTGAGGACTGCGGTCAGTACATGGTGACAGCCATGAGTTACTGACTTCATATCCCTCATATGACATATGTCACAACAAACCCTGGTATGACAGTAAATGTATGAGGTTATCACAGCAACATGCCAATATTGGGCCAGTGTTCGTAGCTCCAGCCACAAGTCTGTCAACCTTTGTACATATGTCATGCAGTAAGAGGTGCATATGTTCTGTACACCATTATTTATTGGCATCATACCCGATAACAAGCCAGTCAGATATCAGACTGCTAGACATGTTATGTATTGTAGGGGTTGTTTCTGAGGACATAACTTGGGCATTCTGCAGTTGTGTGTACAGCACTGGGGTCACTGTACTTAGGGTGATTGTTGACAGTATGTGTATTGCGCATACATACCTTGGGCTGTGTACAGACTGTGGTAGATGCCTTTGTTCTTGCTCCTGTTCTACTGATGTTACATGTTGCTCCAGTGTATGGTACCCAATTGGCTCATATGTCTGTAGGGCCAGACATACATGTGTCCCATACCACAGACAGCCATCGGACCACCATGACCCAGTGTATGTAAAGTTAGTGTGTGTGAGTGATACATATGAGGATGGTGTTTATCAGGCAGTCCATATAGTGTCATATTAAGCTTGTGTACCATATGTGGCTGTGTTTACATTGGTTGTGGTTATTAACATTCTCACAGGTATCTGTTACTCTGTGCTGTGACATGCATGTAGAGCCCGCTATAATCACAGGTACATGTGTATTCCCCCATACAAAATGTAGACCAGTGTTGTGGCAGTCTGCCTGTAGTTTGCACAGTGCTTTTTGACATGCCTAGCAGTCTAGTGTAATTACCCAGTGTGCTGTTATGTCCAGTTATTTGCAAGACATACTGCTGCCAGGCCACCATAACTGTTGTGTATTTCTGACAAAGCAGTGGGATTCTGTACAGATGTATGTCACTAACTACTGGGTAGTATGTGGTCATGTGACCTCTGCACCACCAGGTATTATGTGTCAGAACAGACTGGCGTGTGTGCATGCATAAACTGTGTGGGCATATGTAGTCCAGTATTTACGTAATATACCCATGTACATGGCTATTAACATCCACATTGGGAGGCATGGTCCACATGTCTCGCATGAAGGGGATATGTGTACACATCTGGACTGACCACATAGTGCCAGACTGTCCACATATATTGGTCATATCTCTGCTGTAGTCCACAGGATCATTACTGTGCTAGCAGTGAAGCGCTAATATGATGTCCTTAGGATGCCTGTCAGTAGCCAATGGTGAACATGTCAAAAGCAGATGTGACCTCCCACACACAACATGTCTGTTAAGACAACCCCTATTACAGTAGCAACAGTCTACATATATACCTGCAATACATATATGACATCCCCCTGCACTAAGAGGTTGAGACTGAGGTAGGACTCCACTCCATGTTCTGGAATATGGTAAATATATATATATATATATATATATATATATATATATATATATATCCGTATATCTACATAGATATATACACATATACATATCTACACACATATATGGATATATATATATATATATATATATATATATATATATATATGTGTGTGTGTGTGTGTGTGTATATGTATATATATATATATATATATATATATATATATATATATATATATATATATACACATATAAACACTCAAATATATACATATACACAGCAATATATGTTTACACATATGCAGATATAGATACATATGCACATATAGTTATGGATATCTACATATATATCGACATAGATAGGTATATCTGTGCACATAGGATGTGCATATATATATATATATATATATATATATATATATATATATATATATAAGGATCTAGGACTTTTGATCGAAACATCAAAAGCCCGAGTCCATTACCACCGAACACACTTTAATGAAAGCTCTTTCATCAAAAAAGCGCTTTCGTTAAAGTATGTTAAAAAAAAACAGAAAATCTACTTGTGCCCCCTGCACCCCCCCACTTTAATATTCTCACTCCAAAGTCACACTACAGTGGGGAAAAGGGTATTTTCCCTTACCGCACTGTAGCACAACTGGAAAAACAAGCATACTTATGTGAAAGTGCTGCTTCAGTGAACAGTACTTTTGCGCAAGTATGCTCACCAAATTGGGATTCGGTGAAAGATGCAGTCGAGCATCTGTACAGATCCCATGTATATACAGATATATATATATATATATATATATATATATATATATATATATATATATATATATATGCATATATACAAAGAGATCTACAAATGGCCATATATACGATGCACTATACAGATGTGTAGACAGACATATGTATGAATATACATGTGTATGTACATGTAGACATATATCAACATATGTATAAGTATATATCCATATTCCTGTCATGTGTAAACATCACGGTTGTGTATACCTTCCCAGATGTATCTCACCATATGTATCTGATATGTGTACATTATGATATAACAACATATGTGATGCAACAGTAATATCAGTAACAAGTACTACACAATTGTGGAAGTCAAAGCAATTGTTCAATACTAGTCAATATGTGTAGTGACAGATATTTTGGAAAAACAACAACTATCTTCACAGTGGTCATTTCGTAGTGGTTAACTGTTGTGACTATAGTGTACAGGGTCCTGAGTTCAAGCCCTGCAAGGGCTATTTATTTTGTTGCTGGGCAGAACAAGGGCTGTTGGACACGGAGTGGTTAAGGAAGTTTTGAGCAGCTTTAAGTGGGTTTGCACAGGTTTGCGAGAAGCTAAGCGGTGTTAAGATATGGTTAAATGTGTGGGCGTTTACACTGTGTAGGCTTTGCTTACCAGTGCACAAATCTGCTTAGCTGTTATATTGCAGCAATGCTGACACATGCAAAACATGGCTCAGCCCTGGTAACCAGTGCTCACATCCCAGTCTGATAACATACCAGGGTAATGACATCTGTAATAAGCATATGTAATGCCATGTACAATACATGCATCTATGTGCTGTCATTACAGTAGCAAGAGGTGTGAGTGTCATGTCTGGGACACACAGGTTTATGAGACCTGTACAGCACTGTTTTCTATGTGAATGTTTTGCATACTGGGGTAGTAACCCAGGGTACGTGCTGTCACACTGGCATGTGGTGTATCATGGTGGTACTACTGTTGACAGTGCTTTCCCAGGCAAGAGTAGAGTGCTAAATGTAGTACTGACAACAAGCATATCTGCAGGCATAGCTGTACTTTAAGGCCTCACTGTCGTGTTCCTGTGTGTGAGCTGTGTCACAGTATATATCCCCTACTGGATAATGATCCGACATGTGGAATGTAACTGTAGACTACCGTCTGTACAGCACATGTTAGTGGGGCTTCCAACATGTAGTAATAGCATACATATTGTTGTCAAACATCTATCTGTCGACACATTCATCCTACTGTATAGCTACTTGCCAAGCTGATGTCTGTCAGTCCCAGTACAGATGTGTAGATGGCAGGTATCCAGCTGGGATACGTACAGGCAACCTACGCTTGATGGATACTGACATGTCTGTCCAGCTGTGTAGTAACTGGCACATATAGGAGACACCACCCTGTATGCACCAAATGCCACAGGTGCCTCCACTACACTCATTCAGTCAACTGAACATGCTTGAGTACAGGTCTCCATCACAGACATTAACCATGTGTTGTAATATATGTTGCATACATGTCAACTGGATCACCTCAGTGGCCATGTGCAGGAGGTACCCAGAGGATTGGCTGATGCATATCACTCTCACCCTGAGGATCACCACAGTGGTGTCTGTCGATAGGTTGCCTGCTGGCACATGGCAGGTGGCATGATACCAGTGTATACACATCCCCTACACAACCCATCTCTCCATGGACAATAGCCAGGTACACAGCTATGACCACCTGCAGTGATGCATACCAGTACTGACACATGTGTACGTGTGCATTATTGAGGATAGCGGTGTTTGTGTGTTAGTATATCTGTAGTTGGAAATTCCATGAGGACCTTCACATCCACCGCAATACCCATTCCCATAGTCAGATGTGGCTGCTGCTCTATCAGACATTACATGTACCTTGTTACGCTCATCTCCCTACCAGCTACATGAGCCTTGCATTACAAGCACAACAGTGTTGTACAAATGGGTCAATAGGCATGGGATACCCATTGAGTTCTGGCAATTGTGTGTATGTGTGCATGTTTGTATATCTGTAGGGTACATCATTCTGAGGCCACATACTCCTGTTACAATACACATTGCCACACAGTAGTACAGGTAGTGCTGTTGCTGCCCATAGGTGAGGCATGACAATGCAACACCCTACTATGCCTGTGACATGTACATTAGATGCATATCTCTGTAGTACCACTGTTGTGATATACAATGGGTTGTATCACAGTCGTGGGCAATGTGTGATGGCGGGTTTGTTAGAGTGTCATCATGGGTTCCAGTGAGTACAATATCCACTGGGGGATTTGGGTGCTGTGTACACTGTCATTATGCCATGGTACACTCAGTATATGTCCCATGTACCACTTTATGGTGACCACTGTCACCATCAACAATACAGGTAACTGATACCACAATCCAGCCCAGTTATGCATGTGCTGTGTGCAGCCTACCTGTAACACACTAGACACATGGACAAGTTAGTTAGCACCGATAGGCCCAGGTCTCTCGGATGTGTGTATGCCTGTTATGTGTCTGTTAATGTGTATATGATGGTATGTCACACTATGTATTGTCCATATACAACCATTATATCCCCCATTACCATACTTTACATGTCTGGGGATGTTCTGCATGTAACATGTAACCTGGAACACACCTCACCCTAAACGCTGTGTGGTGTGTGCAATAAAAGCCACACAGTTCAGTAGCACTACTTACCTAGGTAGGAGTCTAGTCCCAGTGTTGCCAAGTAAGGGTGTGTGTGTGTATGTGGAAGGGTGTACATCAGGTTGCAGATTATACATGTCTCAGTGGGTCACCTGTCCATGTGGCACAGACAATAACTGTTATACAAACCAGTGACATGTGTTCAACTGTATCCCGGATATGACACAGCCATGGTGTCACTACAATGCCATACCCCTTGTGGAATATGACTGCAGACCATCCCCCTGCTGACACATGTACACCTACAACACAAATGGATAACATTATGGAGACCACAATCACCCAGTGTTACTAACAGCTATAATGCATCATTGCTGGATGGCTATACTACCTGACATGTATGATTTAAACATTACTCCTGACAACATGTTACACTGCAGTACATAGGTACACTGTAGTACATTTACCGTGTGTATCAGAACCATATTAGCTTGTCCCTGCATCGATGTTATGGGTGACAGCGATGTGGCACAGGTATCATCATATGCACAGGGTGTGTTGTTGATTTGCCAGAGGCCGAAGGTGGGTCATGCATTTGACACCATGTGTGTTGATGCGGGGTGTAATGAGATGAACTGGGCATGGTGATGTGGTGTGTGTAGGTATGGAGTTGCCCTAGGTGTGTTCATATAGTGTGTGGGTATGCATGCACACAGTTCTGCCATGTGGCTGCCCTATACAGGTGTTTATGGACAGCTGCAGACTATACCTGGCAGGGTGTGCAGTTCAACACCTCCAGCCACGGACATGCGGACGATGCCTGCCAGAGGTTCCATGGGCAAGTCCAGGTACAGGCCTCAATGTGCTACTCTCCCCTGACGATGACAGATGTCCGGTGGAAACAGGTCCCTCCCAGGACTGGCCAGGACCACATGCTTGTGGCCTTTTGTGGTGTGGTGTGGACAGCACCCCCTCTGCAGTGCTGGGGCTGGTGCTGCCACTATTGGAGTGACTTGGTATCCTAGCATGTCCATGTTGACAGCCAGCTGTTGGTGTTGCAGGCCTACGTCCACACGGCCATTGCCGCACTCCCACCACATGTTCAAGCACGGACAAACCATGGTTGATGAGGCCCATCATCTCACCAAACCCTCTATCCATGAC
Organism: Protopterus annectens; assembly: GCF_019279795.1. Classification (NCBI taxonomy): domain Eukaryota; kingdom Metazoa; phylum Chordata; order Ceratodontiformes; family Protopteridae; genus Protopterus; species Protopterus annectens. Next base: position 1,500,626,814 of record NC_056729.1, read on the forward strand.
CTCGGTATGAGCACAGAGGGCAGCAGACAGTTCATGGAAGTTGTCACCTGCAGATATGAGAGCAGCCCTTTGCAGCCTCATGCCCTGTTTGGTGTACAGTTTCATACATGCCTGCACCCCCATGACAGCCTGAAACATGCGCCTGGTGGTACCCATTGTGGCACTTCGGCCACGGGCATGATGACCAGTGGCCCTACCACAAGTACCCTGGAACATCTGACTATGTGGTGCCCTGCCAGACATTTGGTTATGCCTGCTGTGACCAGATACAGTAGGCATGGATACCACACTCTTCTGTGCACTGCCACCAACCGCCAACTGTCCCTTCACTATGGTCACTGGTGAAGGGGTATGTATAGGCACTGAAACTGTGTGTGGGGTTGGGGTGTCTAAGAGGGGGGTGTCAAATGATGGCACTGTTTTGGCCCCTGACAACCCCACCTGTGCCTCAACAGTACTATCATCATCTTCGGTGTCTGTATGGACACCAGCATCAGATTGCATGCAGGAGGGACCCTGGCCCACCTCACCACCTGTGGGGGAAAACAAGAAACGCACTTTAAGACCTGAACAGCATTGCATAACAATACACACAGACACACACACACACACACACACACACACACACACACACACACACACACACACACACACACACACACACACATTCCACCTTAATACCTACATGTCTGTGATTTTATATACAGTCCCACGTTTATTCCCATAAATTCCCCATCCTGCATCACACTTGGTAAAATACACTCATTAATACCACTCATTAATGTATCATTCCTCTAAATGCCTAGACAAGTGATCACAACACAAGATCTGTTACTCCATTATCTCCTTGACCTGAGTGGAGTGGTTTTACATGGCCCCACTGCTGTCATTCAGTGTTCACCCTGTGTATGTCTGGACATCGTGATCATGACCCCTAAATGTGAGGGGCTACTACGTTCACTTCATAATGTCATGCACTGGAGTGTCATGTGTAAGTATTGCTCCATGCATGCCAGATATGCTGCTCAGTCAACCTATCATGTGACAACTGTAATATATGGATACACTCCCTGGTGTTGGGTAGTAATTCCCCAATGCATCTGTAGTGCTGCATATGTAGGTTGTCATTCACCTCTCTGCTAAATGCAATATTAAGGGTATACCTGGTGTCTACTTTCCCTCCTAATGCATGTTCCATGCTACATACCTTATTATAATAACAGCTGTCCTGTGATTACATGTCAGACAAGTATTCCTGGTGTGTCATGTGTCAGTCTATGTCCATGTACTGCAGAATCCCAAAGGGAAGTACTGCCATATGAACAACCCCACAATCACACCTGTGCATACATGGACACCCACACAAACACACACACATGCACACACACATCCTACATGCATCAACTTCCCTCTACTTCACCAGAGTGAACCTACAAACAAAATTACCACACACACACACACACACACACACACACACACACACACACACACACACACACACACACACACACACACATAAAGGTGAGGTTGCACAAAGATAGTACACACAGTCCTCCCATTACCCATCTGTCAAAATGCATAACATATGATACACAACAGTATGCAGCTCAGCTATAGTCAATCCATGCTAGCAACAGTATACATGTGTGTGATGCATGGGCTGTGTTAGTAGGTGATGCCCCTTCCCCTGGAAACCACTGCACCCATGTACACAGTACTGCTGTGCACCTGCTCTGCACCCTGCTATGTACTGTGCAACAAACCTCACAGGTGTACAACCCATTGCTGAATGTGTAGTACTGCATAAGTTATGTCAGCTCTAATGCTCACAGCCCCTATGTTTTTCAGCAACACATACCTTGGATGATATGTGGACAGATGTCATTTGTAAATGCCTGATGTCTGGTTTACAGATCTCAACATCAGCGGACCATGTATGACCAATCCAATAGTATTACACTGACAACCGTCAGACAATACCATGGCTATGGGGAGTGTACACACCCTTATTCATATGATGCACCCTTCCTTGATCTGCCATGGGACCACATCACCGCCTATATTAACAGTACATGAGCCTGATATGTGACATATGTCCTGTACATTTACATGCAGTATCAACAAAATGTGTTAGGTGTGTGGATGCTGACCATGATGCATACACTCTATGTGTGCATATGTGTGCACACCCTTATCATGACAGTTTGTTGCACCTATTGTTATGTGTACTACAGTAGTCACTATTCCTGGCAGGGGTATACTAGCATAGGCCATCTGCATTTTCCAGTGTATGGTCAGTCTGCCCTACACATGTTCCCCAAATCTGCATGATTGCAAGGTCTACTCATGTGCACATCCCTTGGTGTTCACACACTGCTGTCACTATTGCTGCGCTGGTAGGGTTATGTCTGCCATAGTTCCTGAACATGACTGTGTGCAGATACAGCCATTCTTAGCATCCTTAGGATCCCTGCAGCAGTGCACTGGTGTGTCATGCTGACACCCCCTCCCCACCTTCAGCCTTTTTGCAGATGCTTGACAAGTATGGCCTACACATGTGTGCCAGTTTGCAGTGTCCCATACACTGAACACCATGTGTTACAGCCTAGTCCCAGCTAATAATGTGGACCACAGTAATACGTTATGCCATAGTGTAGATCTGTAACAGTTGCCATTGTAATACTGATATATACACTGTTGTTGCACTGTATAAGGGTGATGTTTCACACATGTCCCTACTGTAGGCCATGTGTCCCACCATTATGTTAATCCCTGTGGACACATTTTGCTATGACAGGATGTTAGTTATCTTGCAGGTGTCTGACATACCCTTCCAATACCCCATCATGGTCACCACTGTGATGCAGTGCATTTAACAGCAACAATACATGAACATGTACAGCATGCATTATGGGTAGATGTGTTAGATGTGTGCATGGAATATACAATAGCCATTATATACCTGGTGTATTGGTAAGCATCAACATAAACCATACTCACCAGCTACAGGCTGTTGCCTTGGTGGTATACCGGAGGGACTTACATAAGAGTGTGAGAGATGCGAAGTTAGTGGCCACAGCTGTGGCATTGCTACAAGGTGGGTGCAGCATTACAGTACATCAACAGTACAAGTCCACAATACTACCACTTATGCACATCTGTTTATTACTACTATGCAGCAACACACTATATATATATATATATATATATATATATATATATATATATATATATATAACATGTCAGATATGCATGATCTACCTGTACAGATGTGGATGCATACACAACAGTGGTCTACTGATATGCCCTGTGGCCTTACCTGCATGCTCCTCAGCTGGTGTATGGGGTACCACCCACCTCCACAATGGTGTCTGGTAGTTGTTGGCTGTGCGGACGGGTAGGTGCCATGAGGCTTGCGAGGAGCTCCTCAAAACGTGTCAGGGGATAGATGGCATGACCCTCCCTGTTGCAAGGTGATCACTGGACTGCAGCAGCACACCGATGGGCATTGCAAAGCAGGTCAGAACAATGATGCTGGACCTGCTCATAACTGCGGTTATGCAGTCCGACATCATTGACCCTGTGGACTAGATCATTCCACAGGGTGGTCCACTCCTGCTGCTCATGGGTGGCCCAGCCAAACAGGACAGGGTAGTGCTGGATTAGATAGTTCAACACAATGTCATTTTCAGCCGCTGAATATGCAAGTAAGCATCCATGGGACATCTTGCCTGAAAGACATAAAGATGGAAACAGGTCTGAGCAACTCATACAGCAAGGTTACCATAGTTCTTAATACACATCTCTGTCACCCCCACCATATCAGCAGCAACAAACTGTTCACACAACTCAATAGGTATGGCTACAGCTTATCTACCAGTGGGACATATATTGTATTGTACCACACTTTATGCTATGTGCTTTTAGCCATGTTCCCTGTGTGGACACTATCATTGTTGGCCTGTTATGGACTATTCACCTGCATGCCATTGTCAGGGCCACTATGGTTCCATATATGCATGCGGTAAGCTTGATATGTGATTACTCCACATCTGACATTCTGTGTTATTGCAGATATCTATGCAATCTCTTGGACATGTTCCAGGATTGTGTATACTATTACTACCCACATATGTTCTATAACAGTGACACAATAGCATGTTTAGGGAATATTTACCAGCAGAACCACCTCTCCAACCTCATCTGGCCATGTTACCAGGCCACATCACATGTGGGACCCTCCCTGGGGCCTCTTCATGTACTGGCCCAGCACTACTTTCAGGTAGAATCACCTCACGGGATGTTGTACCCCCTGGGGGCACACAAATATATTATCCTGTCACCCGAGGTCAGGTCCAGGGTCTGTTCCATAGCGGGCTCCACAGACACATGTGGGATGTGCTACATCACCTTGAGGCACCCAGTATACATTCACAGGGTCCACATGCTCCTCCTGCTCAGCCTCCAGGCCAGGCGCCTTCAGGGCCATGGACTGCTGTTGTGAGTAGCAATGGGTGGGAGGCTTTTTCCCATTGTTTCCATATGGGGGCTCATGGGGCTTCCACATCGCAGACCACACACACACCCCAGGTTGTTTACCCACTACATGTGTCATATACCACCCCTGCAGGCTGTCCCCTGTGTCTACCAACCTGGACCACCTCCACAAACATATCTGCCATACTTCACCATATTCCCATTACCTACTTTACAGACAAGGGCAAAGTGGTCCAAACAAGGGGATCACATGTGACATACCCATCCATGTTGCACACTTACAGCTGTATATATCTGTGTGTATTGCTATGTGTGCTGTTCCCTCACACATAGCATGCAGCACTGTGGTGGTAATATATGGGACATGAATTTACACACATATATGCGTGTGTGTGTGTGTGTGTGTGTGTGTGTGTGTGTGTGTGTGTGTGTGTGTGTGTGTGTGTGTTTGTATATATGTAGACATGCACACATATATATATATATATATATATATATATATATATATGTGTGTAGATATATATTATATTGTATATATGTGTTTATATATATGTCTACATATGGGTATCTGTATATCTGTAGGCATACATGTATATATATATATATATATATATATATATATATATGTGTGTGTGTGTGTGTGTGTGTGTGTGTGTGTATATATGTGTGTGTGTATATATATATATATATATATATATATATATATATATATATATATATATATATGTGTGTGTGTGTGTGTGTGTGTGTGTGTGTGTGTGTGTGTGTGTGTGTGTGTGTGTACATATACATACCTATATATGGGGTACATTCAGACATCAGGTCCACAATCGCAAAACTCCTTCCTGCACAGCTGCACTGTTCTGCCTTGCTACAACACAGACAGGTGCCACATATGGGCACAGCCTAACATTAGGGGGTATATATAGGGCCAGATTGCAGGTAACCCTATTGCACACCTATGGCATTTCAGCATGCTACAATACATGTTAACCTGAGTGTCCTACAAGTGGTGGGCTCTGGAACCCACGTGTCCATCATTATGGCATTACTTCCACCACCAGCTATTGGCCACAGTAATATACAGCCATTCCATTACACACCTCACACTATATTGGCATACATCTTGTCAGTCGGTACTGCTCTACACAGTTGATGGGTATGGCCCACTACCCACAGGGACAGACTCTAATGTTTATAGCAGTTCTTCAGCTGAAGATCATTACAACAGCAACACCTGATGGCATATGTATACCATTACATATCATCTTCCCCAGTATTATGGACCAAGTACTACAGTCAATTACATGTATATATGCTTTACATACCTGTTGTGGGGATGAGGTCTGTTTTGGATAGTTTCCTTGTAGGAGGTAATTTTTTTCACTCCTTAGCCTGCTTCCTTTGTTTTCTTTTTTGGTGTTGTTGTGGTTCTGGATCAATTTTATGTTTTCTGTTTTTTTCTCTTTCTCTCTTGCCATCTCTCTCTCTCTCTCTTCAGTAAATGGATTGTGCTGCTTGGAATAGATTGTAGCATGGCTTTTGTGGGTGATACACATGATCAGGTGATGGCCTCTGCACCAGCCAGTGTCCTCCACTTGCTACCTGCATGCAGCATGCTGTGTAGTATTTCCAATTACGTCTGGCATGGCAACTCACTACTATAATTCCCTACATCATGTGGGTGTGGTCCCTTTACCTTTCCTATATGGTGAACATCCTTCCTGTGTGTGGGCAGCAGTGATACAGACAGCAGGTAGCACAATCTCTTACAAGAGAACTTGCACACTCTGGCCAGCTACATATTTGTATGAGGTTCCAGAACTACAAACAGAATGTGAATACTGTTGTTGTATGCATGGTATAGCACCAGTGTTACAGAGTTTGTGTGTACATACTAGTTTAACATGGACTGCAGTCTGTCTGCATAGCTCTCAACTGTGTGTCTATCCACTTGATGGCCAGATGTGTGTGTGTGTGTGTGTGTGTGTGTGTGTGTGTGTGTGTGTGTGTGTGTGTGTGTGTGTGTGTGTGTGTGTGTGTTATGTTTTGCCTGTCCACCACACAAGTCTTGTGTCAGATATATCACTGGCTGTGTGTGTGTTAAGTGCTATCAGTACATGGCTACATCCATTTGTGTTTCTGACTTCATCTTCCTGACTAAGTTTTTGTTGCAGACTATCCTGTAACACCAGCAGCTTGCTTAGTGTATGACAACATTATTTCACATATGGGCCATTTTTATTAATACATAAAAAATAAGAAATACACATGCACATAAAAACGTGTAAAAACCTTGGTATAAACTGTATGAACATGCAATCTATAAAACATGCTACATAAAAAACTAATCTATCTCTTCAAAGGTCTCATCCTAAGCTTTGGTCTCAAAGGAATGCATTAATTCAAACCATGACCATCAGTACTCCTAAGTCTGGTAATCCAAATAGCTTCCAAACTCTCAGTTCTATTGCTAATGTCTCCTAGTTTTACACTCTCATAGGTCAAGCCTATAACTCTAAAATTAAAAGTATGGGAGGCATCAGTATTCAGTACATGTCTAGCAAGGGCATTGTTCTTATTGCCCTTCCTGATGTTATAATAATGCTCCCTGATACGTTCTTTAAGGCATCTGTCTGTCTTGCCAACATAAAATTTGGCACAGACCACACAACAGGCAAGATAAACAACATGCCTGCTATCACAAGTAGCAGTAACCCTGAAGACATATTCTCTGTCTTGATCAGGGTGAAAAAATATCATACTGCTTTCTATAAAACTACACCAATTACATGAACCACAAGGAATAGTGCCAGTATAACAAGTATTCTGTCTACTCTCCCTGGGATAACATAGTCTCCTCTTAAGGGATTTATTATTTCTAAAACTAAACCTAGGAACATCATCCAAAACATTAGAAATATCATGATCTGTCAACAAAACTTGCCAATGCCATTTAATAATGTCAGCATACCTATTCACATATACTGACTATTTCAATGAAATTCTCAAATTCATATAAGTAGATGTGCTAGTGTTGTTATCACAGGATTCATTCCTTTTAGAAAAGAAAGGTCTAGCCTGTGTTCCACGTCTGTTCATTGCTACTGGTACATGTTCTGCTAAAAACTTGTCATTATAGCCCCTCTCTTTCAACTGCTTCATAGTCCTATCTACTTCATTTGTAAAATCTTAATTTCTTACATTTAATCTAGACGCCCTCATAACCTGATTTGTAACTATATTCTTAAATATTTGTGGAGGGTGTGCACTACTGCGATGTAAAAGATGATTGATATAACAATCCTTCCTATGTTGCTTAGTATAGACCTCACCTTGCAAATCTCTCAAAACTGTTACATCTAAAAAATCCATACTTTCATATGACTTACTGTACGTAAAACGTAAGTATTCAGTCATACCATTCACATATATCATAAAATCAGAAAATTGTTTATCATCTCCATCCCATAAAATAAACACATCATCAACAAATCTACGATAAAATAAGATGTGTTGACTAAATGGACCTTTAAAAATATAATGAGAGTGTAAGACTAGGAGACATTAGCAATAGGACTGAGAGTTTGGAAGCTATTTGGATTACCAGACTTAGGAGTACTGATGGTCATGGTTTGAATGAATGCATTCCTTTGAGACCAAGGCTTAGGATGAGACCTTTGAAGAGATAGATTAGTTTTTTATGTAGCATGTTTTATAGATTGCATGTTCATACATTTTATACCAAGGTTTTTACACGTTTTTATGTGCATGTGTATTTCTTATTTTTTATGTATTAATAAAAATGTGATATGTTTTTATGGTAATTGATTAACACAAATGTATTGGTCATATGATTATTCTGGATTTTACAGCCCTCAGCATCTCATTCATTATATTTTATATTATTTTACTTGTTGGAGACGTTTTGTGTGGATTACTTTCAGCAGTATTATTTTGTTTGATATTTAGTACTACTAAGTGATTGCAAATCTACATTACTATAAGATACCAGAGTAAACACATGCAGTCCAGCAGATAGTCCTTTATTGTCAGGCTATTATATGCATTTATTTACATACAACCAATATGAAAGTCTTCCTGCCATATTCTCTGGTATATGCAGTACATGTCTTAAACAATACAGGTTTTATACAGACAATTAGCTTACTACTACTTTTAGATTTATTTCCTGTGACAGTACATGCAAGAGTATTACTAACCTGCCTCATGTCACAACTGTTTCAAGTGACATCCATGGGCCTCCTGGTTCGTAGCCCGCTCACTTGCCGCTCTGAAGGACATAAGAGGAATATTTAGCCATACCTATCCATAATATACGTTAGCTGGCAATTATTAAACAGGTAGTAGACTGATACTTACACATGGCTGGGACCTCTCCTGTCCTCCTAGCCTCTTAGATCCACTGATCCAAGAGATCCCCCTTTCACCGCTTCAGGTCAGCATAGTGATGCCTGACCTGCTCACCAGTTCAGGGTATGCCAGTGGCACTGGTGAGGTCATGGGCGAGATGGTCCCAGGCTTCTGCTTTATATTGGGAATCCTGGTACTGGCCCTGCAGCAGTCTCTGGTTATGGTCTTTCACAAGGAGTCTTTCCATGACTCTGGACTCCGGGATGCCCCAGTGCTGTGCCTGAAAGTGCATACCCTCTCCCATTCCAGATATATTGCCTACAAGGGGAAGCTACAACCAGTTATGAGATGTATTCCTGCCTGTTGGGTTTAAATAGAGCCAATTTCCCACACTTTGCCATGATTGGATGGTTTTGAAAATGCTAAGCTATGGGCAAACCTGCTTACCTAAGGTTGGCATTGTTTAAAGTGGTATACCAATGGGCAGACTGAGTTGGCTGGCCTACATGTTTAAAGTGGTATACCAATGGGCAGACTGAGTTGGCTGGCCTACACATTGCTTACACCTACTAAGCTGGGCTGTGCAATGCTTAGCATTGCTTAATATTTAATTTGCATTATATTTGCTTTTTGGCATTGATTTCTTATTTATTACATGTTATATATGTGTTTGGTATCCATGATTCATGTGTACATACACTGTATGGGGTCCTTGTGTTTATTAGAGGATTTCAACACTTTATTACAATGACACATCACATCTGGGCTTACTGTAGTACTCCAGTTCACATATTTATGTTATTTAGTAGGTTATACAACATAAAACTGTATATAGATTCCTTTCACATGTTCAGTTTGATTTTCCTATAGTGAGGATCTGTTTGGTGATACCTCAATCTTATGTACTACTGTGATGGCTTAGTGGTTAACTACTGTGCCTATAGTGTATAGGGTCCTGGGTTCCAGACCTGCAAATGCTATTTATTTTGTTTCTGGCCAGGACAGTGCCTGTAGCATACAGAGTGATTAAGGCACTTTTAAGCAATTGTAAGCAGGTTTGTGCAGGTTTGCGCAAGGGTAAGCAATGCTAACCTTTGGTTAAATATGCTTACAGAGAGTTAGCTTCAATATGGCTTAACATGTGTGTGCATTCCTTACCCCTGCGCAAATGGGCTTAAACTCGCTTACTACTGCTTAAATATGCTGACTCATGCTTACTACTGCTTAATAGTGGTTACACTTGCTTACTAGTTCTTTCTCCCGCTTACCACTGCACTAATTTAGGCAGTAATGTCTAATGGTTCTTGGGAAGGTGGTGGATTTGGAAACTGTATGGAGTTATCATTCATTACACATTTTACCTTCCATTTGTATCCCTGACTCCTGTGTACATATACTGTATGGGGCACTTGTGATTATCTGTGGAGTTTGCAACATTATGACACTGACACCTCACATCTGCATTTAATGCAGTACTCCAGTTCACAAATATATGTTATTTGGTAGGTTATGCAACTAAAAATATTGGTCATAAAGTGATTTGACATGGAAAATGGAATGTACTGGAGTGGGACTCAAACGGAGAATGACTACTCGTAAGGCAGATGCTTTGCCCACTACACGATTGCTGTACTGATTCATTTGCATATACCTTGCTTTTTATCCTCTTGTGCCATTTAAGTTTCATTAACCGTAGCTAAGCGATGGGCAAACCCGTGCACCTATGGCTACATTTAACCTGTTTCATAAAAAAAAAAATCTTTATATTTGATGTTTTAACTATTGCTCTTGTAAACGTGGGGGGATGTTGCTGGGGGTATATGAACACCTATGAGTGGTCTTGCTCATTCTTTTAGTAGTACTCTGCTGTTCTTCATTGTGGGGCATGTAGATTCTGAGAGCTCTGTTCTCAGACATGCCCCCTGCACTCGTACACGCTCCATGTAAGTTTAGGAGCTCAGGCAGTGAGCCTTCATTAATATGCATGGTGTGCTGCCATCCTGCTCCTAAATGGTCGCTTCCATGCAGAACTAAGCTAGTCCTGCATGGAAGGATAGTGAATCCGGGGACATGTGTGTGTATATGTATATATAGATATGTATTCCAGACACATGCAGATCATGTACTGTGTAATGCATTGCACTGATCTTTGTGAATAGATTTTTCTCACTGCAATAAGCATTTGAAGATCTGTTTATGTCAATTTCCATACCGAAAAATATTTCAGTAAATGATGTTTTTCATCCTGAAAATCACTTTCATTCTGGAATAGTCCATACAATTGTGTGCTTCTTTATTAATCGTCCATATCAAGAGAAATTAACATGACTAAATACATTAGATTTTTGGTCTTCCTTTTGTGACAGTTCTCATTGTATAACAGCTTTGTTTGGATACATGACTTAAGTAATCTTTGGATCTCTATGGTTTCACAGTTTTTGCAATCTCTTTGTTCTTGCAATAGGGCTGGTTGTTATGTTTCTGGTTGATCTGCTTCCTGGATCATTTACTTCAACTCTGATGTCTTTATCTTTTAAAAAATTAGGACTTCTTCTTTACTGATTACCATCTTCCTCATGATCTGCATAAGATCTTGGCTTACCTGATTTACTGACAGCAACAGCTGCAGGTTGTAAACTTTCCTGTGTCTTTTTTATTCTTATCTTATCTCCAATCTGTAAGTCAAGTAGAATTTTGCAGTTCCTGTCATAGTAATATTTCTGTCTCTGATTATTTATTTCTAGCAATTCCTTCACTTTATGTTGATTACCAGGCATTAACAATGCAGTTAAAGTGGATAATCTGTTTTCCTCCTCCTTCTGCCTATCAGTATTTGAGCTGCTGTAAGACTGATTTCCTTGCAGTGGGACATTTCTGTATTCCAGAATTGCAAGATGGCAATTTTATATCTTCTGCTACAAATATTTTCCGTGGAATTCTTTATTTCTTGAATAGTTTCCTCCACTTGTCCATTAGGGAGTGAATATTTTTACCTGGACTTTAGATCACTGAATTCCCAGAAATGCACATTTTTTAATTTCATACATGTGTGTCATAGAGAATTGCCAGATATGACAACATCAGGTGTTCTATGTCTAAAGTTACAGATTTTGATGCACTAATTACTTGTGTTATGTATGCCAGTCTTGTTATTTCTTGGGACACTAATCTACATATATTGAATAAATGGCTTATCTCTTCTAAAATAAATCAATAGCCATTTGTCTGCATGGGTAGTGTAAAACTGGGTATGCTGGCATTTCTTCCTTTGGATTGTCATGTTATACATTGTAGATGATGTATCTCAGCACTAATTGTTGTAGTGAGTTTGTATGTCTGGCCAAATCAGTCAATCTCTTGATCTTTCTTTGTACTTTACTGTTCCCAGAAGTGGCTCAAGTATAATCTCCAGCATTTGTTTTGTCAGCTGATAAAGAACTATTATTTTGCCAGCTTTGAAAAGTAAACTATGGATGTAATTTTATTCTTCCTTGAAAGAAAAACAGGAAAGAATGCCATTCATTGCTGGTACAATTTTGCTTAGGTTAGCTTTCATTGCATTGTCTTTTAGCAACTGCATTTCTAAGTTAGTGTTAGTATATCTCTGAAATTCTTTTAACATTTTCTATCATTGGTAACTGCATTATTTTGTAAAGAACCTCCAACATTTCTCCAAGCAGCTATTTATGATCACTTGATAACTAAATTCTGCTCAGTGTGTCAGTTATGTATATTCTTTGCCAAGTCTGTATTTCTCTGTATTTCTGATAAAAAATAATCACCTGTAACAGGTTATCTCTGTTATAATACTTACAATGCACTTTTGATATAAGAAAACAAAGTATATTGCTGTACCATGTATACATTTTGCCTGTACTGCCCCTGCAGTGGACATTAGGGGTATAGGGTACAGTGTACAAATGTATTTATCTCTGACATTGGATATGCATGTGGCTCTGCTGTACATAACATAATTTTTGCACTTGATGCAATTGATATTTCTGGTTAATCACTTTTTTCCTGTGGATCTGCTGTATTTCATTAATTAATATTTTGGGTTCATTAGACTTCCTGGATTTACTAGTTACTTTGTCATTTTCCCTGTATTTTACATTTTTCTAGAGTTGTACTGGCTCACCTTTGCATATACAGGAATGCAGCTATGCTAAGATTTCTCATAGATTGCATCTGTTGGGTAGCCTGAGAGAATTACTCTGCTTTGCATAGCCTCATTATGCTTTCCTACACACCCATGCAGTATTCCCTATATACTCAATAAGACCCACCAACACTTGGTCAACCAATAGTATATCATAGCTTCACAACATCCTCCGTTCCTCTTGAGAACTTCCCTTGTCACATTCTCATCTTAACTTACTTTTCCAACAAACTACATATAGTAATCACAACAGAATTTGTAAATATTGTAACACAATTTTATCCTACCTCCATCTCTACCTTAGTATTCATTTTTTTTCTACTGAAAATCAATATATACTTTAAATTATGGACCTCCCTTTGTAACAGCATGAGCCCCTCTGTAGCATATTACTATTCAAACTAAGTGTATGGACATTGATAAGTATAAACAACAAATGGCTTCAGTTTTAACTTTGGAATTATCTACAGAACCCTAAAAATTGCTTTTACTAAAACTTGGCTAGAGGAATCTATTTGGTTATCCTCACAATTCACTCATAAATCCACCATCTTTTCTAATCACAGGCTGGGAATAAGGCAAAGCAATGAAGCTTCACTTTTAGTTCAAAAGATGTTATTATAAATCCATGTGTAGTAACACAAAACAATGCCTTCTCGGAGAGTGATTGCTGAGTGAGGGATCAGTGGTTACTGTTATGAAGGAGCAGCTGATGAAGCAGGGTGCCCCTGAAGAGAATATGTCACATGAAGATGTTTTGGAACTTTCTGAAGAATACTTAAGAGAAACAGAGAGCAAATAAAATGCTCTCAGTCCAGAAGAAAATAATCTTAGGGAAGACCTTTTTGATTTAATAAAGATGGAAATACATATTAAGATAGATGAAATAAATAGATTAGAAAAAGTAAATGAAACATCAAATTGGTAAAGCAGGTGAACACAGTAATCAGAGGTATTAAATGAAATTCATGTCAAAGTCAAAAGGAACAAATGATCATTTATTGTTAAATAAAGTCATAATAAAGAATTGTAAAAGATGAATCAAAGTTTGGTATGGATAGATTGCCAAAAAAAATTGACAGCATCCACTTTCATTGATAAAGGAATGCTTATAGATATATAAGATACACACTGTATTCATGGGTTCAAAGGTGATTACTAGTCTAATGGTACAAGAGTCTTTACAAACCTAGCCAATAATACCATAGATATGACAATATTATATATTAATTTTCCAGATATGTGATGCGGTAGTATTGGGGCAGTGAGACTTTGGGTGTTGGAGCCCTGAATCTTTTTACAGACTGCCTCTGATGATAAGGGACAAAGGCAGTAACCCAGGAGTGAATTTATGGCTCCCCATCCATTTTTCTAAATTGTTTTTGAAGAGAGTGAGGAACATGCTTTTTTTTATTAAGATGGGAAGTTTATTTCACAGGCGAGGCAGACTTTGGGATACAAATCTGTCTCCAGCAAGTTCTGTTAGAGTCACAAATAAGGTTCAGGTCCATGGGAGTATCCCTCGTATAATTTTTCTTGCAAATGTGCAACATTTTCTTCAGGACTGAAATAGAAAATGCCTTGTAGGTCACACATAAGTCCCCTCTCAATAAACAATATGAAACAGAGTAAAGGGATAGAGCCTTTAGTAGGTCTGCATAAGACATGTGTCTTACGCTTTGTACTTTTTTTTGTGAAAAACCTTTGGGGCCTCTCCAGTTGGTGTAAGTACCTGGTTAGGTACATGCAGAAGGGAGCATTGTACTTGACTGTGGGCCTGATGAGAGCTGAGAATAATGGCATCATTGCTTCTTTTGATTGTAATGCCATCCATGTCTTTACGTCTATGTTGAGCCATACTGAAGGATTTCCTTGCTACCACAGCTACCTGGTGGTCAAAGTTTAGGTTACTATCTGTCTGTGTTCCTAGGTCCCTCACCACTGGGTCTACTTTTAGGGGTGTGCTATCAATATTATAATTTGCTGTGATACCTGATTTACTGAAGGGTATGACTGTTAATTGTTTTAGCAGTTATTCTCAGACCATGGTTTTGGCACCAGTAGTTTGTCATTTTTAGGCCTGTCTTTAGGATGTCACCATCATTTGGAGATTCAGGGATGCTCCCAGCTTACAGTCATCAGTGAACTTAGTGAGACAGAGGCCTTCAACATTGTCCTTTACTTCAGAGAAGTATACACCAAACAAGAGGGCTCCCAACACAGAGCCCTGTGAGACACCACTAGTAAAAGGTTTCTTATTGGAAGTGGATTCACCCATCTGAACAACATGTGACCTGTCAGTGAGCCATTTGGTTATCCATCTGATGAAGTAGGGGTTTATGCCTAACTCAGTAAGTTTATCTATGTTTCCTGAATGAGAATTCTGTCAAAAGCTTTGGAGAGGTCTAGATAAGCAGTGTGTACCATTTTTACTCTCATCCATGGCCCTGGTGACTTTCTTGAAGCAGTTCACCAGACTGAGCAAGCATGACCTCCCCTTCATAAAGCCAAATTTGGTCTGGTCCAGTGTTTGGAGAGTTCCTATATCATTATCTATCAGGTCCATGATAATTCTCTCCATAGCCTTGTAGATAAGACTGATTAAGCTTATGGATCTGTAATTTTCTGGGTCAGTTGATGAGCCCCCATTGTGCAGAGGGACAAATGTTGCAGTTCTCCATTCTTCTGGTACAAAGCCCATCTTGAGGCTGCAGATAAAGAGGGTTTCTAGTGGCCTTGATAGATTCTATTTCAAGATATTTAAGAACCATCCGGGAATGTTGTCAGGACCCATGGAGGCTGTGGTTTTGGCTTTAGGGAGGACAGTAAGGACCTGAACCATTGTAATGACTGGTAGGGAGATGATTGTGGGTATTTCCTGGAGTGTGGTAGGAGGTGTTGGGGGTGAGTTTGAACTGAACTTGTTGGCCAGCAGGTTTGCTATAGTTTCAGGCTGGATGTAAGTGTTGTCATTCATGATTAACTCAGAACATTGCTGAGCATTTCCCCTGAGGTCATGAACATAATTATAAAAAGCCTTATGGTTATCTTTCACCTGGGAGGCTATCTTTGCCTCATATGTTGCTTTGGCAGATTTGACCAACTCTCAAATTGTTTAGACTAATAAATGTTTTTTGCACTATTTTGTCTGTTCCTTCTTGGCTTTGGAAAGGATTTTTTGCCTTTTTTGAGTAGCCTATTTATGCAAGGGGTCCACCAGGGTGGTTTATTTTTGCCAGTAATCATATAGTTGATTTGAGCAGGTACTGCCTCCTCTATACATCTCTAAATGTGGTTGTGCATTGCTTTTGTGTACAGCCCAGAGTAGGCCTCTGTGTCAACCAGGTTCAGAGGAGCTTGGAAGTTTAATAAGTTGTCACTTAATTTGAGGTAATTGGCCTTAGTAAATGTCTTAACAGGTTTGGAGTTTGATGGAGGTTCTAGTTTAGTTTTAATACTAAAGGAGATCATTTTCTGGTCAGATCTCACCAAGGAGGAGTCAATGCATGGTTGAGAACAGCATCCCCCATGGTTGTGGGTACTAGGTCTAGGATATTTGTACCTCTAGTTAGGGAGCTAACTAGTTGATCCAGGGTGTTTGCTTTGACAAAATCCAAAAATATCTGAGCAAGTGAATTATGGGTCATATAAATCTCCCAGTTTATGGTAGGGTAGTTGAAGCCACCCATATGATGTTAGGCTGAATGTTAAAAGATTCCAGTAAGTTTTGGTAGGAGGTGTGGTTTTCCAGACTTATGTTAGTCATTCTGTAGATAGCAAGGATATGATAGGGGGTCACACCTGTAGTTAGCTGGACATGCAGCAGCTCAAGCAAGTCATGTTGTTGGACCATTCTAACAGTGTACTTGTCCTTCAGGAACACGGAAACACCTCTGCTATTTGTTTTATCCTGAGCAGACCAGAATAGAAATGTATGAAAGGCATTGTAGCCTTTGATAGCCAGGGTGATTTCCATGGTTCTGAACCATGTTTCCATGACTGCACATATGTGTATATTCTCCAGGGTGAGGAGTGCTTCCAGGGAGGGCAGTTTTTCATTTAAACTCCTAGCATTGAACAACAGTACCTTTAAGCAGTTGTGAGTGATTTTTGTTATGTTGGTGGGTTTAGCAACTTGACATGGCCTCAGAAAGTGACTAATGGTGACAAGTGCAAACCATCACTAGCAAAGCATCCTGGTTTTTCAATCATGTCTCCCAAGGCTGACAGATATTGGATTCTCTTGTTGTGACACCAGAATCTAAACCAATTGTTGAAGTCAATCATTTTTTGCTGGTACTGTGGCATTCCCCAGGCTGACAGATATTGGATCCTCTTGTTGTGATACCAGAAACTAAACTAATTGTTGAAGTCGATCATTTTTTGTGTGGCATCATCATTGGTGAAAGTAGGATGCTACTCAGGGTTAGATTCATACCCATTTGAGACACATATTCAGAAAGTTCCATCATGCCCCTGTGAGGTACGTTTTAGGTAATTTATGTCCACATGGACTAGACTATGACCATGTCATACATGTACTTGTGGTTTAAAGACTTAAGTGCATACATGATCAGGTAGATCTCCAGACAGACAGCTCAATGGGATCTTCTGCTTGTTTAGCCTGGTGAGGTGGATACTGGTATATTTTACAATGAAATCCCTAATAACTAGAATGTTGGGTTGTGTGGTATGTTGCCTTATGGGCTTGGAAACAGGGCTACTATGATTTTTCAGATTTATGTGTTATGTGCGGTGCTGTCTTTTTTGAGTGTGCTTGGGATGACTGAGAAATGCTTTTAGGAGGTCTTGGAGGTTTGGGTAGATGACAAGTGAGTAACTCCACATATGTGGGTCTAAGGGCTTATTCTTTAGTGTTGTTAGAGAGTGTTTTGGGTGTAATGCTGACACCCTGGTTTGCATTTTTCACGTGTGTGTGTAAGAGTTTTGCCACCAGTGACACTGTGTATCTACATCTCACACACAATGTGTTTATCTGTTCTAAAATTAAATGGTTGTCAGTGAACAGGAGGCAGTTACTACACTGCCTCAGGATGCCCATATCCACCAGAACAGAAACAGAGATGACAGGGAAATGCCTATCCATTATACCAGAGCCTCAGTAGATGGGAAGGAGTAAGGGAGAGTCACTTAAAGGTCTAAGTGAGAGTGTTTAGTAGTATACTATTAGATAATCTGCAATGGTGCTGCTCTGTGTAAACTGGCAGCTCTTTGAGCAGCTATGAACAGTGGGAGACTATGCAGAGCATTTCCCATAGAGGATTTTAAACTGGAGAGGTTTGCTTATATATAACATATGGGTAACCGTGTTGTTTTTATACCAGAAGAATGAAAGGCTTTTACACAAGTGCTTTACAACAAGAATCAGAACTCCTGCAGTATCAGGAATCCTTGGAAATAAAAATCCTTGGAAATAAGTTCACAAACCCCAAGAAATCTTCCCAAATACAAAAATACCAGCAGGATGAAAGACCCTTACACAGTTAAGCCCTTAGGTCAATTAGATAAACATACAATAAGCCTTCCACTAGCAGTTCCCAACTAGGATGGGTTGAATCAGCCATCTGCTCCTACCAGAGCACAAAATAAAACCTTAATGTAAAACAAACTGGCTTTGAGCTCACACGCAGTAACAAATTCTATACAGCAAAAGGCAGAACTCCTGCAGTATCAGGAATCCTTGAAAATAGGTTTACAAACCCTGAGAACTGTTCAGAAATACAGAAAAAAGTGCTCAAACATAGGAGAACTTCTGCAAACACAGAAAAACTGTGCAAAAGTTAGAAATATTTTGGCAAACTCAGAACAGCTGTTGCAGTATCAGAGGAGGTTAGGAAATATCTGAATATTGTCAAAACTACCTAAGAGCAGTACAGTAACAATTACAGTACAGTGACCATGAAACAGTGGCAAACCACTTTGTAGCTGAGCCCTGATATAGGGCAAATTATTATCCCTGGGATAAAAATTCAAAGAGAGATATTTCTGGGTAATTCTTTCTCACTGCTGTTGTTTTGTCTTGCTTTTAATCCATTAAGATGTTCACTTGGATTAGAATATGGTTACAATATAACTTGTGTAAAGACTTTTCATCTACTTTTTTATGGATGACTTAAAAATGTATAGTTCATCAAGTGGGGAGCTGAAAACATAACTACAACTGGTTAAAACTTACTGAGATGATTTAAGAATCACATCTGGTCTTTAAAAATATATGCAAAAGCAATATTTAAAACAAGAAAACGGTAACACCAAAAATATCAGCCTGGGACAGGAATGTGATATAAATGAAGTTGTGTAGAAGGGATTATATACATATTTGGGAATAGATGAGGAATTGGTGATAAAACATGAATGAATGTGAATAAAGCACAGTGAGGAATATTTCAGTATTCTAAAACTAAAAACTGCCTTGATATCTAGGAATAAAGTGCAAGCTATAAACACATTTGCTCTTCCTCTTCTAACTTACAGTTTTGGAATGACTGATCAGCCCCCAGTAGTATTGAATTGATTGGATAAGAAAACAAAGAAAACTGCTTCATGCTTATCAAATAATACATAATACACAATGTATACCAAGACTAAATATTCCTTGTTCTGAAGGGGGTTTGGGGCCCCTCAAACTTAATCATATGTATATATCTGCAATTTAGGGGCTGCATACATATCTGGTGACCTCACCAGATCCCAACATAGTAAAATTTCTAAAGCATGAGAAGAAGAAGTCAAAAATGACATTGTTGCTTAATTTAGTAGAATCATGTTGAGAAGGTGGGAATGGAAGTCAAACCAGAAGATGACAAAAATCAGACAGCAAGTAAATATGCCAAAAAAACAAAAAACAAAAGAAAGAATATAAAACAAAAAAGGATCAGATGAGAAGGATATAACATTAGAAAATCTATAAGTATGCTGGCAAATACAGAGATTTCCCAGAACAAACTTATGTGGGCCAATCTTTAATGCAGAAATGGTTAAGGAGAGGTGAATTGAAACCAAAAAATTAAAGGTTATACTGAGGGCCTAGGATAGTGAACTACATACACGTTGGTTAACAATGTCCATTGAACATGTGGGAGAAATAGAAAAATGCAGCTTCTATAGAAAAGAACAGGAACAGTCACACATCTTGTTGCTGGGTATAATATACTCATGGCAGACGGCTTTTATACTGAAAGGATTAGTATTGTGGCAAGACTGTTGCACTGGTAATTATGCAAATACTACAATATGGAAGCAGCTGAGAAGCACTGGAAACATGAACCTATATATAATGATGAAGTTTATATCATATGGGATTACCTATTATAAAAAGTTAAAAAGAATAGATGTGAGAAAACCAGATAGAGTAGTCCATGAAAAAAAGACAAAGGCAGCATTGATCATTGAAATTGCTACACCCAGTGATTACAGTGTCTTAAATGCAGGAAGGCATAAAGTCATAAAACACCAGGATCTGCAGGCAGAAACAAGAGCAATGTGAAAGAAAGATACCCAAACCATCCCAACAGTAGTAGTAGGAGAAACAGGTATAATAAAAAAGAATTTACAGTCATACTTAGTTATGCTGCCAGTACATGTACACCCATATGATTTACAGCAAGAGGAAATTTCTGGGCACAATGTGGGTGCTGGGTGGGAAGACAACTCTTAGCTAACATGAAATAATTTCATGAACTCTAATCATAGTGTGACTTAGGAATAGGGTTCATTCCCCTCACCATTGTATTAGAAACCCAAAAGGCTTGGAGAACTTGGAGAAATTAAACCCAGAGGCCTCAATTTGATTCTTTCTGAAAGAGCAGTGTGTGACAATGCCAAATTCCTTTGACTAGTAGTAGCCATCCCCCATCCTCTTCAGTTGCTCCTCCTCAACAACTATAAAATATCTCTTGAACTTCTAAAGCTACATAGACTAGTAATACTTGGCAACTTTAACTTGAATGAAAAAGCAACATAAATCCTAGCTAGCTACTGTGCTAACAACCAAGGACTTGACCCAATTAGTCAATGAAGGTACTAAATCAGATCAGAAGTATAACTATAATACAGTACTTGACATTGCAATAACTAATATTCCAAACAAAATAAAAGCACTCTGTATAATAATAAATTCATTACATGATCACAATCCAATTCTCTCTCCATAGTCCTTCAATGGGCTTGGGAAAAGCCCACAAATCATGCTTTCCAGGACAATGCCAGCATTGTATGTGGCTGATCTAATATTAGAGCTAAGCCAGCTAGAGTGACTTTATCTCAGCACCCTTCACTTTCTAAAATTGACTTACCTCTATTTAAAACAGATTATACCCATTCAAAAAGAGAAGATTAAGGGACACAACTACTCCATGGTTAAACATAGAACTTAAACAGCTTGAGACAATGTATGGTCTCACTAAAAAAAAAGGTCTTCAATAATCTAAATAAATGCACTTGGTTCTCACAAAAATGAATTATTAGAATAAATGCTAACAACCAAGGAAAATATTTCAGAAATCTACAAATCGTATACCTTGAACAACCAAAGAAGTTTTTCTTCAGGATATGAAATATCTGAAGATAAACAAGAAATTCTTTAAATGCTATGTGCATAAAATGCAGGAAAAAAAACAGATTATATAAATGACAACATAAATTATATAAACTGCAACATAGCCACTCCCCAATCCTCCCCACTGTTATTATTAGTAATGCCTCAAATATACCCTAACAAAACCTTTACATTATGCATTCCTCAGTCTGCTTTATAACTATGCAAAACTCTAATATAATTGTCATGCTAGATAAGATAAGCAAACACTACAACACTAGTAATCACAAAACACCCAGCAATAGTTAAAATGTAGTAGAAAGATCTTATCCAAAGCTCATAGTTTTATCTGTTCTTGAGCTTAGCATAAAATTGATTTTACATACATTTAAACATGCCTTTATTTTATTACTTGCCAACATCCCTTCACCTATTGGTGTGTGTGACGTCTACCCAATAATAAATGCATGCCTCCTAGCCAAAGTACTAGAAAAAATTATTTAAGAGCATATTTAAGACTAACTGATGAAACATAATATTTCAACAGACAACCTGTTTTCTCCCCAGTTACAGTACTATAAACACAAACTACTCCTCAACCTATCAAATATACATTAAGACAGAAAGATAATAGCAGCAATCTTTTTTGACTTAGAACATTACTTCAGAACTGTAAATTACACTATATTACTGCACAAGATAGTTAACTGTTGATTCCTTCAAAGTCTAAAAGAATACAGCAAAACTTAACTGTTATTAATCGTGACAAATACTGAGAATAAGACCTTATTATTGATGGCATCCCACAAGGCTTTGAGCTTGCACTGGCACTCTTTTCACTGTTCGATTCTCAGCTAGAGCGTCTTCTGCGTGGAGACATGCATGAATGGGCATACCTTTGTTGAAGGTTGTGCATCAGGGCTCGTAATTCGGCATATAAAAATCAACTACCAATCATTAGCGGACCGGAGTTCCGCTGTGGCGACCCCTAACAGCCAAAAGACACAACAACTTGGAAAATAGGGAGAGGAGAAATAACATCAGGATTTTCAGATTACCTGAAAACACAGAAGGTGAGGATTTTATTTCCTTTTTATCAAGCTGGATCCCTGACTTTTTTAAATTTAAAACAAGGACTTTCCTTTGGCATTGAAAGGGCATGCAGAGCTCTTGGGAAACCTGCCATTAGCTCAAACTCTCCTCCTAGGTCAATAATTATCCAATTTCTTTTATACTTGGACAAGGAACTGATTTTAAGATCTGCTTGGAGGAAGGCACCTCTAAAATATAAACAGAGCCTGATAAGATTTGATAATGACTATTCATCTAGAATAATGGAACAAAGAAAAAAAGTGTAGCCAATGATAAAGTTTCTGAAACAAAATAATATCAAGGCACCACTTGCATATCCAGCTAAGATAAGAATACTGTATACCAATGAGATGAGGACTTTTATTGACTTAGAGGAAGCCTCTTCATTTATTAAAACTAATAATGTGATTACTTTACCAGAAGATATGGATTGGATGTCACCTTCTCTCAAGAGAACAAAAGAAACAAATGTCTGGACAGATGTCAAAAAGAAGAAGCAAAAGACTGATACTGTTACAGCCAAATCTCTCAAAGGATCTACTATGATATGAATTGTTTTAACAGTACTTTAAAGGACCAATTTTACTGCTTGGAATTTTAAAACATAGGTAACTAACTACTGGAATCTTTATCTATATTTTTTTGAAAACAGATAGCACATGAGAGTTTTCACATTACCTCAGGTATGTAAAACAGGGTACTTTTCTTTCACAGAAGGAGGGTTATATAGCACATAAAATATTTATACTGTAAATAAATATACATAGTATATGTGTATTTTCTCTTAATTTTCTCTTTTCTTTCTCTCCTCTCTCTTTTCTCGTTATTTATTTTAACTGCATCTTGTCTCCCTTTCTAAATTCTGTCCTATTTAGTATACTAATATAGTCTGTATATATTTACTAACTCACTATCCATACATAGATAAATAATAATCTAAAATAATCTAGTTTTAAGGTAGACTAACTGGAATAGTGAACTTAATTAATTGTTATTACAATATTTATTAGATTAATGATAGTCACTGTTATGCTTATTGGGATTGGGGACATGTTCGTGATTAACTCTGAAATGTTCCATTCATGTACATATATCCTTTGAATTATTTCCTTTTAGTATTAACAAATACATAAAAAAGGAGGGAAAAATGTACTGTTGGTTAAGAGAAGTGAAGCTTTCTTCTATTTGCGTTGCCATAGCAACCGTAAACAATTGCTGCAGTTTCTAAGAACACTGTGAATCTGCAAAGTGCATTTAGCCTCACAGACAACAAGTAATAAGAAAAAATAATGTTGTTTAGTTATTAAAATGAAAAACAACCTAAACAAGATAAAATAAATACATAATAGGATTATTTGTAAATATTTTATGATTTATCCTCATAGGATTACATATTCCTGGAAACACAACTGAAATGTTCCCAAACTACATGTGCACTGAAATGTAGCTGCTTGATTAAAAAGTATTACTCACGTTAACATGCTGAGTTTACAAGCTGTCTGCACTGTAAAAGGTACATTGTATGTCTTACTTGAAATTGTCAGTCTCTAGAGCATATGAAAAGATACATATTACTCTTTACAACATGTTATTTTTGCAGTTACCTCACACTCTGTACAAACTCACTTGGTAACCGATAGCTATTCATTTAAAATATCAGTTTAAATATTAAATGTGCCCTTGAAATGCTATTGACATTTTGACAAAATATAATCTGAACTGTAAAATGAATAACTTGAAAGAAGTGAAGTAATGCATAGATTTCAAAGACAGTTCTTGACACTGCAGTAAAAGTAAAAATATATATTCACAAGGAAGTATTGAAATGTTTTAGTCTTCCAGTTAAAATAGCTTACTGTCAACATTTTGTGATATCAAAGAGCTAGGAAATTGCTATTCTTTGTCTTTATAATGATTATTAGACAGATGTTAGACTCTGCTTAGTTTAATGAATTGTGACATATGTTTATGAGGAAAAGTGGACTCAGTTACTCACATTGGACTACACATTCCTGGAAAGTCAACTGAAATGTCCCCAAATTACTTGTGAATTTAAATGAAACTGCCTGATTAATAAGCATAATTTACTTTAACAACCTGAATCCATAAGCTATCTGCTCTATATATGCTATATTATATATGCCACTTGCATATGACAGTCTCTAGAGCACATGAAAAAATACATATCATACCATGACCCCCCCCCAAAACGTGCACGCTGATTGGCCAGCGTGCACATTGTAAATCGAGTTATACTAATGGAAAAAGATACGGTCGCCCGGACTTTTTTCCATTAGCATAACTCTACTTTTAAAACACTTTCTCGCTATGTTAAATGGGTTTAACATAGCGAGACAGCTTTAAAATAAGCAACGGAGATCTCTGTTACTTATTTTAAAGCTGTCTCGCTATGCTAAACCCATTTAACATAGCGAGACAGGTTTTAAAAAAAAGCAATGGAGAAAGCAAGATCTCCGTTGCTTTTTTTACTGTTTCACTATGTTAAATGGGTTTAACATAGCGAGACAGTTTTAAAATAAGCAACGGACATCTCCGTTGCTTATTTTAACTGTCTCGCTATGTTAAACCCATTTAACATAGCTAAAACAGTAAAAAAGCAACAGAGATCTTGCTTTCTCCGTGCTTTTGCCCACAGCTCTGATGTACTGTGCAGGCGCCAGTACATCAGAACTGCCGGATGCCAGACATCTGCAGAAGGGCAGTAATCAGGCATTATACTATGCCATTATTTATCAAAAGTAATAGTTTCTTTTCTTAAATAATGTCATGAATAGCAATAACCCACTTCTGGGTGTGGGTAATGCTGTATTTACCCACGGTTGGCTTTGTTTGGTCCTCGGGCTACCGGGACCAAACCACGCCAACCGTGGGTAAATCCAGCATTACCCACACCCAGGCGTGGGTTATTGCTATATTATTTTTGCAACATGCTATATTTGCACTAATCATACATTCTAAACTAACTCAATTGGCAACTGACAAGTTATTTATTTGAAACTTCAGTATAAATATTAATTGTGTCCTTGAAATATTGTTGCCATTTTGACAAAACAAAACCTGAATTCAAAAAGGAATGATTTGAAGAAGTGAAGTATTGTACAGATTTCGAAGACAGCTATTGACATTACAATATAAGTAGAAATGTATACATGCATGGAAAAATTGAAATGCTTTATACTTTTAGTTAAAATAGCTTATTGTTAACATTTTGCTTTATCAGAAAATTTAATAAGCTAGGAAATTATTTCTAATTTGTCTTTATAATGTTTACTAAAGTGATGTTAGTCACTGACTTGTTTAATGGATTGCGAGTCATGTACAAGATGGACTATTGAATGTTATTTTTGTTTACCTATGTTTGCTGAATTTCTTTTATTAGTACTGATTTAAAACAAGGGAAAGAAAGGGAAGGGAAATCTCTGTTTTTGGTCAAGGGAGGAGAGGCATACGAGTATTCTAACTGCCCCAAGAACTCTTTAAGTTGCTCTAAATACTATTTGATTAATACTTACCTAAGGTAAGTCTTGATTACCATATAGGTACCTTCACATTCATTCTAGACCTGATATGATTACCCATTCTGGAAGCAGGAGGTGCCCTATGCAAGATGGGAATTGTCAGGGTGATCATAGTTCATTCTTATACTCTGCTTTGTAAATCTATAAATATGTAAAAGTGCTGCACACTAGAATGTAGGGTGCCTCTACTCTGAGTCAGGATACCACTGATAAGCCATGTTTTTTCATAAGTGTTAGTTGAAGTTGGTGAGTTGAAGAGTGGGAAAGTAAAGGAAGACAGTACACCTACAGTAAATTCATATTTCATTGGTAATCACTCATTGTCTCCTCTAGAGTCCTTTTAGTCAAATTATTTCAGTAATAATCTATTTGTTGTTGGCTTATTTAGTGTATGCTCCTCTGTTGCATTTAATTTATCCAAAATTACATATCTGACATGAGTGGGATCTCTTAAGGGTAACTAAATACTGGATATTTTCTAAGTCAACATAATAGTTGTTTACACTACTAACGTTCCATCCTGATATATAAAATACTATAGAACAATAATAGAATAATATAGAATTTCATATCTCTTAAGAAAATTCTCCATATAATAATTTAACATATGGAGCTCAGTTGATATTGTTGGTTAAAGGTATGAGTGATAATCCAATAGATCTATCTTTATCTATTGGATTAGGAATGACTTTCATTCCATGTTTTATGGGAAATTCATATTTACTTGTATTTGATACTTTAGAATTAATGTTTTATAGAAGTACTTTTTTAAAGCCTGATCAGAATTTTACCCTACTTATATTTAAAGAAGAAAGAACATTAAATTAAACTCCCAAGTTTACACACATAAAATTAACATCCAATGTTATCAGAGAATATGGTATAATTACTATAATCAAAATAAAAAAGAAGAAACAAAAAGTTTCTTCCAACAATAACTTGAAATGGATTTAACATTCTTATCATTAAATACTAATGGCTTAAATAATGCAAATAAAAGATCAAACTTACTAATATATTTAAATCTAAATAAGGCACAAGTAGTATTTCTCCAGGAAACACATTTTAAGACTAATGAGAGCTTTATTTGGAACCCAAAGGACTATACAGTCTTAGCTCAATCCTCCTATAGAACAAAGACAAAAGGAGTATCAATTTTCTGGAAGAAAAACATAATCACTCCAAAGGTTATTTATAAATACGAAGACAAAGAAGGTCTACTTGCATTTGTTATAATTAAATTTAATAAAAGTATATGGATCTTAGCTAACCTATATTGGTTCCCAGGAATTGGAGCAGGTACAGTTAAAAAACACCTAGATTTTATTTCCAACAATTATAAAGGAAATCTTATACTGGGAGGAGACTTTAATTGTACCTTAGAAGCTTCTGAAACCACCAAGAAGTCTTTTTGCATAGCAACTATTTCAAAATCCTTAAAAAAATGGATTGATTCATTTCATTTAATTGACACCTTTAAAGTAAAAGATGATAAAACCTTATTATTTTCCCATAAAAACCATAGATTTGGAACACAAACCATAATAGACAAATTATTTGTAGTTCAAGATTTACAAACATAAATCCTCAACTTCTTAATAGTTCCATGCCCCTTATCAGCTCATGACTCTCTGATAATGAAGCTCCAAATAGAGTTTAAACCTTTAATCCTCTCAACTAGAATTCATCATATATCACTAAAATTAAAGAATTCAGACCCTGGATGTTGTCAAAACTACAATTATTTCTTGAAATTAATAATACAACAGAAATCAATATAGGCATGGCGTGGGACTCATTAAAAGCGTATTTATTTGGTAAGACCCTTAGCTGGTACAAAAACAAAGTTAGAGAGTGGGAATCTGAATCATTAGACTTGCAAACCAGACTCTTGACAGCAAAATCTAAAAAAAAAAAAATCAGAATTGTCCAGAAGTCAAAAAAGAAATAGAGGAATTAAATAAAAAATAATGAGTTTATTAAAAATAAACTCATTAGCCACCTCCCCAGATATCTACATAACTTATCTACAAGAATTAAAATACAATCGAAAGCAAATAACATTGGTAGTATATATCATGAAAAGAAAGGGAAAAAAGTATCAGATATAGGAGACATCCTTGAAGCATTTTGGTTCCATTGTATGGAACACTTCAAAAAAGAAGATTTAGATACCAATCAAATAAACTTAGATACAAACCTTATCAATATAAAAAAAAATCCTGGAAACTTAAAACTAGACCTACAAAAACGCATATCCTACAAAGAAATTATTGACAAGATAAAAGAAAGTAAATCTAACAAAGCTCCAGGGACAGATGGTATAATTACAGAAATTTACAAACTCCTCCCTTCAACAGTAATCTCCCTTTTTCATAAAACTTTGCTAGAAGTCCAGTCAGAAGCAAAAATACCACCCTCATGGAAATATTCTCTCATAACATCAATTCCAAAAGATAATAAACCATCAGACATTTGCACCTCATACAGACCTATATCATTACTGAATAATGATTACAAAATATTTATGTCAATACTAGCTAACAGAATGAAAATCCCACTTTCAAAGACAATTAATAATGATCAAACTGGATTTTTATATAACAGGCACACACATGATAATATTAAAAGAATACTTACTCTGATAGATTATGTGAATAAAGAAGATAGAGAAACACTTGTAATTGGATTAGACATAGAAAAAGCATTTGATTCCCTCAACTGGGAATATCTATTTAAAACTTTAGCATTATTTGAATTTCCTACTCCCTTCATCTTATTACTAAAAAACATATATATTAATAACTTAGCCTACATTAAATTTGGTCCTTTCACCTCAGAATCTATCCATATAACAAAAGGTACTAAACAAGGATGCCCCCTTTCTCCTATTTTATTTGCTTTGGCTATAGAAATACTTGCAGAAATAATACGCAATAATCCAAGAATAAAAGGAATAGAAGTCTATGACCAGTACATATCTAAAATAATGCTTTTTGCTGATAATATTTTATTAACCCTATCAAACTTCAGAGAGTCATTGGGAGCGCTAGAACAAGTAATGGAGAAATTTTATAAGATTTCAGGTCTACACTTTAATAGATCAAAATCAAAATTTCTATTTTTAAATAAGAAAAAATAACTACAAGTTACAGACAAATCCATCATAGGAAAACAAGAACAAAAATATAAACAAAACAATATTAATAAATTATAAAAACATTATTGAAACAATAAAAATATATATAGAAAAGTGGAACCAAATTATATTAACTTTTGAAGACAGATTGCAATAAATAAAAATGGTCTTATTGCCAAAAATACTATATGTAGCATTAGCAATACAGTTAATTCCTGAAAGATGCATTCTTAAAGAAATAAACTCATGTTTAATAAAATTTTTATGGTATCCCAAAAAGAATAGAGTTCCTCTAACTCATTACATTAGACCCTGGAAACAAGGAGGATTGAACTTCCCAGAAATAGAAACATATATAAAAGCATCTGTGCTTAAAACTACAATAGACTGGATAAACCCAAATTATTTTGCCAAATGGAAAGAATTAACAATGGCTATATTAATAAATGAATTTAATCTGTTAAAATTTTTTTTAATAATAGACAAATCAAACAAACCCTGGTACATACTATGCATAGGTATGCACTATAATATAACAAAACCTTCTGAAACAACACTGATTAATCATTACATCAATTCCTTTAGATCTAAAATGTTGGTTTGACCTTTTAACCCCATTTACCATCACTAAGAACTTTCCTCACAAAATATATAGGGAAACAATAACCTCCTGGGAACAAAATGGATTATTATGCTGGTTTCAATGTGTAAATAAATTAAATGTTTTAGATATACATATGATAAAAACTGCTTACAATATTCCAACACAGGACTGGCTAACCTTACAAAGCATTCTAATGTACACTCAAGATTTATGCAGATTAAATAATAATTCCTCATTTAAATATATTCCAAATCTAATAAGTTTTCTGCATGAATTTATATATAATAGTTGTGAAAAGAAAAATTCCATTTCAAATCTATATAAACAGCTAATAACATATAAAACAATTACCAAACCATCATACTGGCAGTTCTTAACAAAAGGTCAGTCATTGCAGTTAACAGAAGAAATTAAAACTAACATCTTACTATCAGTTAATTACACCTGTAACACACAGTACTGGAAAATATTTACCTGGAAATACTTACATGGAGCATTTTTAACACCAGATAGAATTAAAAAGATTAGTACTACTACAAATGTTTTTTGCTGGAGGTGTGAAAAGTCAAATAAAGCAGACTGGATTCATATGTTTTATGAATATAATAAAATTAAATCATATTGGAATGGAATCAATCATTTTTACAAGCTTTATTTAATGAATCTTTTACCTTAACTAAAGTATTGATAATTCTAAATGTAAATGAAGGTCTGTACCTGAATAGGACACATTTGTATTTGTTATGGACAATACTTGCTATATCTAGGAAATGCGTAACCAGAAGGTGGAATTCAAATACACCCCCGAGCTTGGAAGAATTCTACACTTTACTGAAGACAACTGCATTGATGGAAATAAAAATCAAAGAACTACAAATCTATCCCAGGCCATTGGTAAATAATCCTTGGAAGAAAGTTATATCTTTGTTGGACACTCAGCAATAATCAATATTGTATATCTGATAAAGGATCTGTTAAATTCTATACTTAATAACATACAGTGTATATAATTGAAAGTCAGACTATTGTAAATATTGTATATAGTTTAAAATAATATTTAAAAATATTATGTAAATGTTATTTTAATTGAAAATAAAAAAATATTTGAGAAAATAAAAATTGAGCCCTGTGGAACAGAGTCTGACATAGACTAATTAACCTTAAATAATGTGACTATACAAGTCTACACTTATCAAATCCAGGCTTACAGACAATAAAAGAAAGAAAAGGAAACTTTGTGAGTAAGTTTAAATCAATTGAATGAAAAAAAAAAAAACATCCCTGTGCACTGGGGCCAAAAGATGGCCACATTATCCCCCTTGAAATAATTATTTTTACAAATTGTTGCACTTAAAAAAAGGGTTCCGCATAAATAATATTTGTCAGCTATACCTATTTATAAAATCTCCATTTTCATGCCTCCTGGGTATACCGTTCTTTTTGACTCCTTACAGCGAGTGTAAGACGACAGACAGTCGAGAAGAACAATCTCAAGTAGGAACAAAATAAGGTGGAAGTTAAATCTACCACTGTTAGGTATGTCCATACCGCCTAACTTAATGTAAATCATAACTTTCTTCTTAGATACTTGTTGAGAACTATTGTCCCAGAAAAACCTCACAATAATAATTTGTCTTTGGAGACAACGGGGTATCTTATTCACGTTGGAATGTGTAGAGAAGAAAAAGAAGTTCAGGCAGCTGGAACATAATGATAGTAGACACTTTGACAAGAAGAGATAGCTTCAATATCTTAATTTTCTCAATCGGATATGTAGGTTTGTCTAATACTGAAAAAACACTGTCAAAAGAGAAGCTAATCTGAATACCAGGGTATATATGGTAGGTATTCCATTTAAATAACAAGACAACATAGTGTGATACACCTTGGACTGAAAGGGGCAGAATTGTCTTGCTCCAGTTAATCTTTAATCATGAAAGTTCTGCAAACATATTGAAAAGTTACAAAATGGAGGCAATAGTCAGAATACTCAATTGTCCAATAGACAGGAATCATTCACCTCCCCATTTTACAAACTATAAGCCCCTAATTTGCATACTACTGCTTATAAGAAGACAGAAAGATTTCACAGTCAGTAGAAACAGGTGCAGAGAGAGTAGACACAACACCTCTCAAAAAACTAATAATTATAGATTTCTGAACTGGCTGACATGTCAAAGCAGACAGCTCTGCCAATCAGAAGGCTGCTTTACAATCATCAATTTACATAAGCCAGTGCTTCCCCCCGCCCCCACCCATGAGCTAATATCACACATGTACTTTGGTACATGCACACACTTTTCCTGCTTAGTATATATCCAGAGGAAAATATAAAGGTTTCTTTTTTGATCCAGGGTCTGTGTCAGTTCAGGATCATTAAACTGCTGGAGTTTGAGGTTTGAGTAGTACAGCAGAGCTTTCAGCTAACCAGCAGTTGTTTTTTCTTGATTTTTTTTTTTTTATTTCTGTGGTGTGCAAAAAAATATTATAGTCTTGAAGATTGTCAGAACAATGAAAACAATATGCAGCATCCCCACCCCCATCACACACAGACATAGATTTTTTTTTTTTGCAGCAATGAACTACACGTTGGATTTGTCCAGGGTCAGTATGCTAGTAGAGTTCATAATCAGAGAACAGAGACAGCTATCCAGGTAGGTGACAACTAAAAAACAATATATTCCCCATTTCACATAGGGCTCTTTGTATGATGTGCATCAAAGTCAGCAGTAAAATAAGAGAGCATAATTCATACCCATCTGTTTTCAACTGTTGAGAATCATCTGCAAGTTGCTGAAATTAAAACATGATGGCATTTTTGAAGCAATTTAACTTTTTTATTACTATTATTAATGTTTTTATAGTAAAACCATCTGAACAAAAAAGATTTTCACTACCATTTCACTCTTGATTATGACATGACAGTTGTTACTGTGGAGATACACAAGAAATACTTCTAGGCTTACAAAACTGATTGAATAAAATGAAGTGTGTATTACCGGAATCTTGCAATTCAGCTTAATCAGTAATTAATTAATCAAAAGTAAACAATAAACAAATATTTTCAAGTATCACAACTTGTTATGCCTCTAAAACGTAGCATTTGTTATGCATACTATTACGTCTTCAAAAATAACTGCATTATGGTCCATGTTTTCGCAAACTACCTGTTGTGCTACAAAATCCCTTCTGTGTCTCCAGAAAATCACACAACATTCCTAAGTATTCTGGATAAACTCATGCGAAGTAACAATGCTATTATCCTAGGTGCTTTGGGGGAAGAACACAGGACATGCACTAAAATTCTTAGATATTATAAAAAACAAAAACTGCCTGGACTAGACTGCTAAAATCATTTACTAGGGAAATGAATATACTTGGCCTGGACTTAACAAATGTAGCATCTGTATGTGTACTCCCCAAGGTATCCCCACCTCAGTCGTCAAGTTATATCACAAACTAACAACTTTCTCCATCAAAATTTCCAAACCATCAAAAACAAATATCACAGAATTTAAGGACTTCAGATGTATGAATCCCCTACATTTCTATAATGAAGTCTTTAAATCTGATTATAATATTACCCATAATGGTGATACTGCAAAGAGTTATGCAGAAAAGTTCTACTCACTCCTAGGCAAAAGTCCCAACTATATCTAAGCAAATGGGGTGGTCAAAATGCAAACCGTTGATGTGATCCTCAGGTGTTAATACAGTATCCAATGAAAGGAAGAAAGTCCTAAATCAATACAGCAGAATTAATGACCTCCAAATTGAGGCAAACATCAGGCCGATAGATAGGACACTAAAGAAGAAGACGAAAAGAACGAAAACATTCCAAGAACTCAGACTAGCTACAAAAGGCAACGGGAATTACAAATCCTTCTTTAATTATGTCAGAAACAGAAGAAATAATACCTAACATTACTCCATGTTTATTCGTAATGGGGCTAACTACTGCAAACAAATTTAGTGCCAACGTCATCCCAGAGACATCTGTTCCAACCCCCCTTATCAAAGTGGAGTCAAGCAACCTGCCATCATGAATTATAATGCACTGGAGAGACTCTACAAAACAAAGAATGCCTCTCCATGGGCCTTGGCAACATATTTGGTTTCCTAATTAATAGAAGTAAGCAATCGGTAGCGGTTCTACTCCTTGATGTCTTCAACCTGAAACTAGAAATTGCCTTTGTCCCACATGAGTGATGTGCAGCTGCTGTGATGACACTCCACAAGGGTGATCCCACCACAGACTTGAAGAATTACAGAGCCATCAGCCTAATGAGTTATATACAGTTATATCATTACTAACCTATTTAAATGAAAAGAAAAACACTTGATCAGTCCTGGGTAAAGTGCCTTTCAGAATCAACATAGAAAATCCAAAAATAGCTGAAAAAGGCAACAACAAAGCAGATAATCCTTTAAAACAAATTTTTAATCCAGTTGATTATAAAGACAGTGAGCGCTTTCACGTTATCACAATGTTTCATCAGACTTTAAGTAAAAACCATTAACTACCAACCATAAATAGTAAATTCAAACCCTATGAACCATAGGCCAAAACATGGATGTGACCCATGGCATTCTGCTTGGATCTATACTGGGATTTCTGCTGTTTGGCATCTGCTTCTCAGATCTCCATTTATCAAATGAGGATCTTTGGTTAACAAAGTTCATAAATGATTGTAAGCTGGGAGTCTTTGTCAAGTCTGCCTCTGACATATATGCACTCCAGCAGAAGCTTAGACTTGTCAATAACTAGTGTACTAAAAATGGGCTCAAACTCAATGCCAAAAAGCACAACATTGCAGCATGTGATAAGCACCCTCTAGCACCAGCTTATAACATAGATAACACTCCACTTCAAGAAGAAAAGTCTGTAAGAGACCTGGGCAATTGGGTAGGTAGCTCCCTTACGTTTGATCATTTTAGAATGGCAGCTAGGAAATCCTTTTACCTTGCACATCTCCTAGAAAAACTTATTAATTCCAGATCAGCTTAAGTGACCACTTCCTTGTACTCCACACTGAATAAACTCATTATTGAGTACAATGCCTCTTTGGCTGAACCTTACAAAACATATTAAGTAATCAGGAAGAAGGAATAGGTTTGTGAATAAAAAAATCAGAGGCAGATCTGAACTATGAATAAAAACTGGAGGCTTTATTCCATTCCAGATAGACTCCTTAGAGGGTGACCATTGTGTTGATGATAAGGATATGAGGGATCTAATATTCCAAGGAGTCTTATAACTCAATAAATCAGTCTA
Source organism: Protopterus annectens (assembly GCF_019279795.1). NCBI lineage: Eukaryota > Metazoa > Chordata > Ceratodontiformes > Protopteridae > Protopterus > Protopterus annectens. The sequence continues at coordinate 1,500,662,050 of NC_056729.1, forward strand.
GCTATCATTCTGGTCAGCGTTCAAAATCTATTCCAGCAAACAAATAAAACAGGGGAAATAAACCAGTCACGCAGAATGTACCCCTTCTCTAAAACAAATTGTATCTCCAAGTTAAGTAGTGCGACAGACTGTCTACCTTGAAATAGTAGCTGGACATCTAGATGGGTATTCATAAATTCACCCTGGTACAGCTGGCCTGCCCTCCTTGAAAAGACAGGTAAGGCCTGAGGAGGTGGTACTGGCAGGGCAGAAATGGTCTCATGGCTGTATTGCCTTGGAACTCCTATGATGCTATGTTCTCATGCTCTTATACCTGAAATGCAATTAATACAAAGAAAGCAGATTATTAAAAAATAGCCATATTATGTCTGTACCACATGTCCGAAATTATCAAAATTAAAGATTCATTTTTTTTTCCCTGATTGAAATGCAAGCTGTTAATTTGAAAACTGGTTCACTAAGGTTGCCGTTAATTCCCAGAGAAGTATACTTTTCATTTCATCTTTATCTGTTAATCCACAGAAATGTCTCATGTCAAGAATGAAGACTATCCAAATGATAGAAAATCACCTTTTGAAATGACACAAGCATTTTAGCCTGGACCATTAAGAAAGAAGATAAATGACATTTGCTACTTTGCACAGCTGAATAAATGTATTGATTTATGGGGGGGGGGGGGTCCCCTTGCAAAAAACACTGTTTTTGTATTTTTATATATATTTTTTCAATTAAGTGAAGATCGAGGAGTTTCTAATGATCATCTGAAGTTTGAATGTACGATGTAGTGATGTACACTCCTACGTGTGTATATGTATATATATATATATATATATATATATATATATATATATATATATATATATATATATATATATAGTTACATGTGAAATTATTGAGTGATTAAAACATTGTGTATGGCAATATCGAGACCATAACATCAGATGCACATATTAGCGAAAACTTACATCGGCTTGCATAACATCGAATCTTGAGTACTGCACTAGCTAACACAGAGTAGATGGATTTGGTATTGAACTACAACTTTATATTTTTTGAGGGTGAGTTGTTTAAACAGATCCAGGGAGTGACCATGGGAGCAAGTTGTGCCCCTACTTATGCCAAAATTGTGCTCATGGTTTGGGAAGAGAAGTTTGTGTTCCAGTGTGAATATGCACAATATTGGGTATATTACAAAAGTTACCTGGATGATATTGGCATTTTTTGGAAAGGTAGTGTGGAAAAGTTAATAGAATTTATAGACTATCTAAACCATACCACCAATTTTTTTGAAATTTACTTCCCATATTACACATGATTATATGAACTTTCTGGACGTCATTATTAAAAAAGATGTCCTAGGGCAGTAGTTTACATCTAATGTATATAGAAAGGAAACCTTTTCTAACTCATACTTATATTTCACTAGTTCCTATCCATTTAAACAGAAGAGAAGTATTATCAAGGGACAATTTGTCCGCAGTTGTAGGATGACCTCTTTGGACTCGGACTTCGAAGATGAAAGTCATGAGATTAAACCTGCTGCTGCCTACACCTACAGGCTTGTGTTTTATTATTACCTCCTGCCTCTTTGGGTGCCTGTTGTGGTTTTACTGGCACTAGCTGACATGAAGGAGCTATGACGTCCATAACGGGTGATATTCAAAAACATCATTTAAGTGGTGTTACAACTTTAAGAATTACATCACAACTATCTTACATCATGGCAGAGGGTACAAACTTTGTTCCTGGAGTACTTGGCAACATATACCCGGTCATAAAATCTCAAAAGGGCAAGGATGTACTTTTGATAGATGGATTTGTCTACAACCTAGAGCAGAGTGCAGCTGTAAAGCATTACTGATGCTGTAAACTAAAGTTAACTAGTAAATGCAAAGGACGAGTGGTTACAGAATCATTACCTGATGGTAAGAAACTGTGTAAAGCTACAAGTCATATGCATACTGGAGATCCTGCTGAAGTACAACGTTATGTGATGTGTGCCCACCTAAAAGAAAAGGCTTTGTTATCCAGAGATACACCTTGCTTAGTAGTAGACGATGTCATGGCTACTACTACTTTAGGTAGTGTCCCTAATCTACCTAGTAGAAAGGCATTGGTTCAGCAGGTATTTAGAGTGTGTAGACTACAGACCAGTGAATGCCAAAATGAGAGACCTATGCTAGAAAACATTGATGTAACAGCTTTCTCCTTAAAAGAAGGAGTATTCATTAATAAGTGTCACATAGATACAGCCAATGGTTTGACTGTGTTGGTAATTTCAACTCTAAGAAACCAGCAAGGTTTAAGCCGTTGCACTATTTGGCTTATGGATGGTACCTTTTTCTTTAAAGGTATAATCTATCGGCAATTATACAGTTTGCAGGGTTCGTACAGTACGATACATATACTAGAACGTTACCTTTGTTATTCTCTCTCATGTGTAAAAAGTCTTTAAAGAGCTATAACGTCATGTGGCACTGTATTTTATCTCTCATGGCTGAAAATAATCTTGTCAGTGTAGCAAAATATATCCTTTGCGACTTTGAGATAGCTGCAATAAAGAGTTTGAGAATGAACTTGAATGGTGTTGTTCCAAAGGGATGTTGTTCCACTTTAATCAGAATATCTGGCAAAAGTTGCAAAGTTTAGGTTTAGCAGGTTTATATAACAAGTGTCAAAGATTCCAAACTGACGTGAAGTGTCTCCTAGCACTTGCTTTTTTGAATGAAGAGGAGGTCTTTCCTGCATTTAACATCTTAAAGCAGATATTCTCTCCTGAAGGGCAACCTCTGCTGAAATACTTTATGGATTGGTATTTACTAGGTAAACCTAGAAAATTTTCAACTAGAACCTCTTCTTTTATGAGATTCCCACCCTTATTTCCAAAGGAGTTTTGGAATGTCTCACAGCTAAATCTCGAGTGTCTGCCTCGTACTCAGAACAGTATTGAAGGGTGGCATCACCGTTTGAAATGTTTGCTTAGGGCACATGCTACTGATCTAAACATGCTTATTTCAACCTTATGTAGAGAACAAAACAGAGTTGAGGAATTGTGGCTTCGTATGTCTGCAGGTTGTCCACCTTCCCCCAAGAGACGTAAGCTGTTGTTATGGTAGAATAAGTTTCAAACAATTTTAAGAAGTAAAGAGTTGTACAATACTCTCACCTTCTTAAAAGCAATTGCTACCATGCTTTAGTTGTGATGTCATATTACCGGTGGAAGGAATTTGTTTTATGTTGGTGCATTGTCCACAAATGTTTCAGCGTTTCTACACATTGACAAAGTTTTTAGGGTGGTAGACATGGTATGATGTTGGTGTAAATAGATTTGAAGGATATGGAGTCTGCTTCATGGTTGTTTCATGTGATTACAGTAAATATGCACTTCCTTACTACTTAGTAGTGCTGTTCACTCATGTTTACAGTGAAGTCTACGTGGTTACTGGGGGTTTATTCGATGTCATGGGATTGTGTTGCTTTAGTGCATTTCTTTACCGGTGCCACTGTTCAATGTTGTGATGTGCTGATTCGATGTTATGCAAGCCGATATCAGTTTTCGCTAATATGTGCATCCGATGTTATGGTCTCAATATTGCCATACTCGACGTTTTAATCACTTGATAATTTCACATGTAACTATATATATATATATATATATATATATATATATATATATATATATATATATATATACTGGAAGAAAGACCCAACCAAGATAGAGACTTTACTGTGTAACACCTTAAACCTCCTGTGGTGGAGACCAACGGAATATATACAAATGACTCCTTAAGGACATACCAGTGTTTCACCTGTATGGCTCTAAATGACGATGATGTTTTAGTTTTTAATTTGTATGTCTTTATGGGTACATTTAGGCCAATAAAACCAAACGCCTCTAGCTGTAAACATGCTATCTTTCAGCCTTTGTCTAACCTTGTCAGTATAGCATAAGTAGTATGTTTGACTATACTTTAACTTAAAACCAAGCCTGACATCCATAAACATTAGGCAATCTGCAAAATATCCCAAAATAACATCCAAACTAGAGTCAAAAGGCCACGTAGACAAACCAGTAAAAACTTCTAATGATGTGGACATACTACAAAAGGGCCTCACTGAGACAGATGCCTGGTGTCAAAGCCATGGCCTGAAGCTCAATGCCAAAAAGTGAATTGTCATCCCCTTTGGTAAAAACTCTGTACTCATGAACTACCACATAGCTGGTAGTCTACTTAACACTGAAAATATGATAAGAGACCTTGGGACACAGGTGGACAGAAGTCTCTCCTTTGATAATCACATTGCCACAGTGGTCAGGAAATCCTTCTACGTGGCTCACCTCATCACAAAAGGTTTCTCATCCAGAAAAAAAGAGGTCATTGTTCCCCTGTACTCATCACTCATTAGACCCATTATAGAGTACAACGCCCCTTTTGGTATGTACCTCACAAGACATCTACAACAACTGGAAAGGCCACAGAAATACCTCACAAAGAGGATTACTGGCCTAAAAACAGATTCCCTATGCAGACCGTCTCAATAAACTCCAGCTTTACTCCATTGCATATCGCCTACTCAGAGGCGATCTCTGCCTAACATACAAAGCTATGTCAAACCCAGAGCTGTTGGACATGCTCCACTTAAAGAAATCCCAATCCCTCCAAGCTACACGCTCTAGGGACCTAAACCTTGTCACCACAATAAACAGAACATGCTGGAGGGATAGATTCCTGTTCCAGAGACTTCCCATACTCTGGAACAGACTACCTATCTATGTCAAACAGAGCTCCTCATTAGCACTCTTCAAGAAAAATCTTGATGATTGGATGGGAAATAGGAAATTCACCCCAAGGATTACTTTTGTGGCTCTGCTCGACAGGGGCACAGGAAAAACATTTTCTTGGGTGGCGAAAGCCAGGGTACATTTTTGGCAAGGCTTCTATAGGCCCTAGGGCCAATAGCCTAGTACCTACCTATGAACCTATGAACCTATAAGAAAGCCTCAGCCAGGCTATAGTCTTCACTTTTTAATAAGTCACAGGCATTTCCTAGTTAGCTAATACGAATTCTTCACCAATTACATCTAAAGGTAGTGTATTACATTATCATTATATAAACTGGTTCTTCGTATAGCTGGTGGAAGTTTGTTTTGACATACAAAAAAAGAGAAGGGGTGATTGCCAAATTAGTTAGGAACAGCTCCACTGATGGAGTAGTTATTCTCTCTTTTGTGAAACATCAGTCAAGTAAATTCTGTGTTTAAGACCTTAGACCACCACATGATGGACTTTTAATACGTTCAATGAAACTGAGCTGGTGTACGCTGCTGTCTAGGTTTTCCACAAGACTTGTCAGTATATTGAAGTATCCTACAAAGATGAGTTCAGAGGGCAGTTAACATGGAACAGTTTAGTATTTCAGAAGAAAAATCTGAGAGAAAATGAAAAAGATAGATGGTGTGTGAGAGAAAGAGAGAGAGAGAGAGAGATGGAGTGAGGGCTGGGTTATTGCCTCCCTTACAAACAATAGGGTTTGAGGAGTCTTCAAGGGTACTGGCTGCTTTAAAATGGCTTGAAAGGGCAGCTAGCTTAGTATGAACCTAAATACATCACCTAAAATACATCACAACAGAGGGGGAGAGAGAGAGAGAGAGAGAGATTCATCACTGGAAAGAAAGACATTAACTTGTTTTCTTACAGGAGTTAATTTAACTTTGTCAAGAACCTTCTGTAGATTTGGATAAGAGAAAAAAAATTACAGGCGTGTATGTTAGCATGCTGAAGCACAAACACGTATTGCATGAAAGCTTGGTTTACTAAAAGAAATATCAAATTGTGGAAGTAAAAAACACTACTTTTTGCTGGGATTTCTATTTCCTGCAACCACACTGGTATGCTTAATCTTCTCTGACATTTTAGTGTCAGAGAAAAATAAGAAACATTTAGATACCTAAGATTTAAAGGACCGTTAACAGCGTAACAGCCTTTGAGTCATTTGGGGGAAAGGTATTTCTTTGATTCATGACCTGCAGCATGTGATTCCTTGCACCATTACATACCAGATTATACGACACTCTATTTTAAAAGTTAACAGCCCTTATAAACCTCTAGCAAACACTAAGTTCTTGCTGTTCAAAACTTGTAAAATTACCTCTAATCTTTTTGCTTTTTTTAAATACACAACAAGGTTTCCTGTTTTCCTCTTACATAAAAGGTCAAAATAAAATAAAAAATGATGTACTCATTTTATGGCTTATTTGACACTGAACATAGTTTTTTGTAATAAAATGAAATCCTCATTTAGCAACATACCTCATGGCTTTAGTTTCATAAATGAGCTGTTACTTTATATATATTTTTTAATGTGCTTGTATTAAATTTAAAACTAATGCTATAGCAAAGTGAGTAAAATTTTTTGCAATTATGCTTAAAAGCTTTTGCCATTTAACTAAACATTAATTGGATGGTTGCTGCTGGCATACAGAATTATTTATTTAATCATTAATGTAACAAGAAAATAAAAGCTTGTGAACTGTTTACTGCATTTGTAGAATCACTTTTATTGCGCACAACAGATGTATAAAGGCTAATTTAAATGAATTAATTGGATACAGGATATTACATGGAAGCCAAGGACACCGAAAATAATGGCGGGGGTGGGGGGGTAGCTGATAACTAGGAAGTACAATAAAGATAGTCATCTACTGTACACCAGTAATGAGATCCATGGAAAGATGTTAATGGCTAAGGTCACATTTAACGTAGCACATTTACAAAAGCTTTAAGTGATTCGTTCTCGAAATAATAACCTCTAGCTCTACAGGCTTATTAGACTAACAAAGAAAGTGCATCTTAGCTAGAAAAGTAATTTGCCTTAAATCCATAAACACTGTCAGAAAACCTTTAGTCTCAGTTAAATGGCATACTCTACATAATGCTTTGCTTTCAGAATCAAGGTAAGAAATACCGTTCAACTTAAAATCTCTCATGCACTCCTTTTGTTTCTCTCTCCCCTGCTAAGCATTCTATTAACAATTGTAAGGCATGAGGTTTCTTAATTTTTAACGTGTATACTTTCCTTTAGTATTAGATGTTTTAATTTCCACTATACTACAGTACAAATCAGGAAATATATATATATATATATATATATATATATATATATATATATATATATATATATACACACACACAAATATACTTTGAAACATTAAAGTACCAACTGTCAAACAGCTAAACATTAATCCAGAAAGATCAAAAGCCAAAACACTGAAAAAACAAAGCACTTATGTATTTTGCTGGAGGGAAAGCCCCCGCACACCATGCTAATTACATATACCAAATCCAAAATTGCTCTACAGAGAGGATAGGGCAAATTCCCTGATCCCCACTGTGCACAAACTTGTATGGACTTAATGCTGTCAAAAGTGATCAAATCAGTTTTTATCACTTTTGCCGGTGCTACACATGTTCAACATTACTAACATTCAATTATATGGACTGTTTCCATATATATAGATATATTCTAATGATGTTTTGGTTGACTAATCAGATGGATGGCAGGTGTGTGACATTGCACAGTATTTGGGGTCTTGAAGTTAGAATATATATGTTCATAGGTTCATAGGTAGGTACTATGCTATCTGCCCAAGGGCACTTATAAGCCTAGTCAGAGTGTGTCAGCTTTCGCTGCCCCATTGATTAATTAACTGAGCCTCTGTCAAGAAGAGCCAATGAAGTGATCCCAGGGGTGTATTTTCTGTTACCCATCTACTTGTCAAGGTTTCTCTTGAAGAGTGTTAGTGAGGGGCTCTGCCTAATGTAGTTAGGAATTTTGTTCCAAAGCATGGGGAGTCTCTGTGACAGGAATATATCCCTCCAGCATGTTCTATTTATTGTGGCAAGGTTTAGCTCACTAGAGAGAGTGGCTTACAGTTACTTGGATTTCTTTAGGTGGAGCATGTCCATCAATTCAGAGTTGGACATGGCTTTGTAAGTCAGGCAGAGATCACCTCTGAGTAAGCGACATGCCACTGAGTACAGCCGGAGTTTTTCCAGTCGGGCTGCATAGGACATATGTTTGAGGCCAGTAATCCTCTTGGTGAGGTACTTTTGCAGTCTTTCCAGCTGTTGGAAGTGTCTTGTGAGGTACATCCCAAATGGGGCATTGTACTCTATGATGGGTCTGATGAGTGATGAGTAAATGGACACTATAACCTCTTTATTTCTAGATGCGAACCCTTTAGTAATTAGATGGGCTACATAGAAGTATTTCCGAACTACTTTGGCAATATGATTGTCAAAGGAGAAATTCCTATCTACCTGGGTCCCCAGATTTCTTATTACCTCTTCTGTATTAAGGAGGCTGCCACCTATGTGGTATTTCATGGATGTTTTGTTTTTCCCAAACGGGATGACTGTGCTTTTTTTGGCATTTAGCTTGAGACCATATAACTTTAACACCAGGTGCCCGTCTCAGTAATGCCATTTTGGAGAATGTCCATGTCAGCCGGAGAGTCAGTTATGGCTCCCAGTTTGCAGTCATTGGCGAACTTGGTTAGCCATAGTCCTCCTGTGTTTGCCTGTACTTCTAAGAAGTATATGCCAACCAGTACGGGGTCCCAGGACCGAGCCTTGTGGGACACCACTTGTGACTGGTTTAGAGTCAGACCTGGAGCCTGCTATTCTTACCTTGTGAGTTCTGTCTGTAAGCCAGTTGGCAACCCATCTCATGACGTAGGGGTTTATGTTCAGGCTGGTGAGTTTTTCTATAATTCCCAAGTGGGGAATAGTGTCAAAAGCCTTGGCAAGGTCAAGGTAGGTTGTGTTAACCACCTTCCCCTCATCTATGGCCTTGGTGACTGTCTCGAAGAAGTCAACCAGGTTTAGTAGGCATGATCTGCCCTTAACAAACCCACACTGGATCGGGTCAAGTGTATGGAGGTTCCCAATGTCTTTGTTAATGAGTTCCATGATGATATGCTCCATAGCCTTGCAGACCAGGCTAGTCAGGCTTATGGGGTGATAGTTACGAGGGTCAGTTGTGGCCCCTCCTTTGTGGAGTGGAATAACCATTGCTGTGCACCATTCTATAGTTCATGCAAGACCCAGCCTGGGACACCATCTGGCCCCATTGACGCTGTGCTTTTGGCTTTTGAAAGGGCTGTTTTCACCTGTGCGTCTGTGATTTCTGGGACACTACACTTTTCCGGTATTGTTGTGGGCCCTTTTGGGAGTGAGGGGGGGGTGAAGTTTGCACAGAATCTATCTGCCAGGATGTTGGCAATACCAGTAGGTTCAGTATATTTCGTGCTATTTTGCACTAACTCAGAGCATATCTGCGAGTTGCCACTTAGATTCTTGACATAGCTAAAGAAGGCTTTGTGGTTATCTTTCAAATCCTTGGCTATTTTTCTTTCAAAGTTAGCCTTGGATGATTTTATGAGGGACCTTAGTTTCTTACTGATACTGATCAGGGATGTCTTTCCTTCTTGGGATTTGCTTTTTTTCTGAACTAGTTTCCTCCTTCTATTGTATAGCCTGTTTATGGCAGGGGTCCACCAGACTGGTTTCCTTCTCTTAGGGGAGTGAGTCTTGGTTTTTCCAGGAATGGCGCAATCCATGCATCCTTGTAGGTGATCATAGAGTGCATTTGTAAAGGTTCCTGCATCTTGGACACTATTATCCTTTAGCGTGGGGGCTGTAAAACTTACCACCTCTGTCTTAAGTAAGGTGAAGTTTGCTATAGAAATGTTTTTCACTGTGGTTTCCTTGGTTGGGGGGGTGGTGTGGTGTGGACATACAGAGTGATTAGTTTATGGACTGATCTAACCAGTGACGGGTTGACCTCTGGTGCAGAACACCTGTCGGCCATGTTGGTGATGACCAGGTCCAATATGTTTTCACCTCTGGTAGGGGAGTTTATCAGCTGATCTAGGGCATTTGAGTTGATAAATTCCAGGAAGTGCTGGACCTGGGAGTTTGCACTTGAGTAGTTTTCCCAGTTAACAGTAGGGTAATTGAAATCGCTCAATATCAGGGTGTTCGGTAGGACGGACCTTCATGTTTTCCAATGTCTCCAGAAAGATGGAGTGGTGGTCCTGGGTCATGGAGGGTGATCTGTAGCAGGCCACAATTTGCATTGCAGATTTGCCCAATATTACTTGCACATGAATGATCTCAGAGGTATCATGCTGCGCCACTAACCTGAAGGTGTAGGTATCCTTGATGAATATGGATACACCCCCTCCTTTTGTGTTTCAGTCCATGTTCTGTGGCCGAACTGTGTAGTATGAGTTGTAGCCAGGTAGTGCTGGGGTGCTCTGTGGAGCCTTGAACCAGGTTTCAGTTACTGCACAGATGTCGATGTTCTCCATACTGAGGAGTGCTTCGAGCGTGTGAATTTTGAGATTTAAACTCCTTGCATTGAGTAGCATAACCCTCATTTTTTATTTGTGCTGTTTACGGAGGTGGATTTGACTTTTGGGCCTTGCCTAAAAAAGGCACTATGGGGGCAGCAAGAGCCTTGGCCAGTATTCAAAAGCCTAGGTATGACAGGTGCAAGCTGTCTCTTGCAAAGCAACAAGGCTTGTCGAATATGTCATCCCAGGCTGACAGACACTGGATCCCCTTTAAATGACACCAGAAGCTTAGCCAATTGTTGAAATTGATCATTTTTTCTTTATACTGCACTATCATTCTTGGCGAGGGAAGGATGCTACTCAGGGTCAGGGTCATACCCGCCTGGGCTACATGATCAGAGAGCGCTTCCATGTCTCTTTTCATGTAGTCCAGGGAGGTACATCTCAGGTCATTCACACCAGCATGAACAATGACAGAGTCATATTTGTACTTGTTCTGGAGTGACATGAGTGCTTGTGTTATGTGGTGGATTCTGGCTCCCGACAGGCAGCTAACAGTAACCTTCTCCTTGTCTAGCCTAGTGATTGGGACGTCCGTGTGCCTGACTATAGAGTCACCTATTACTAGTGTGTTAGGTATGTTATTCTGCCTTAAGGGCTGTGATTGTGCGGCACACTGATTTTGTGTTTTATGTGTTGATTGTTTGTGACGGGAGGTGCAGGTTTTTTGGGTGACTGCTTTGGAGGTCTCTGATGCTTTTGCAAGTTTTTATTTAGTGCCTCTGAGTATGATTGTGTGTATTTATGTGTATTTTTTGCCAGTGCTGGTTTAGTATGTCTATGTGAGGCTGGAGGTGCGGTGCAAGTGTTAGCCTTCTCCTCATGACTGCCTGTTCCAGTCTTGGGTGGAGAGAGCTTAGCCTCCAATTTACCTATATAATTGCATCTCTCACATATGTTAATGTTTTGTGGTAGGAGGAGAGGGTTGTCTGTGTACATGAGGCAGTTGTAACATTGCCTCAGGATACCCAGGTTCACCAGCTGGACTGGAGAGTATACCTGCAATTGCCCTTTGGTCATGCCTAAATAGTAGGGTGAGCTGCTTAGTCACTTGGTTGTTGAGGGGTGAATAATGAGCCTTGTCCTGCTGGGCAATCAAGTGTTGTGGTATATTAGTGCTTGCTATTAAGTCTGAACAAGTGCTGGACTGTAGGATGCTTTTTAAGTGCTTATGTTGAGAGTTACACTACAGTCAAGGGAAAAACTGAAGAGGTGACTTGGTGGAGCCTGGAATAATTTAGCTCTAGCTAACTGGCGCTACCCTGGCATGCAAAACTGTGCAAACACGGTTTTTACAGCAGGGAAATGAAAGAGATAGGAATTAGTCTAAAATGGCCTATAAACTACTAACTTCTGGGCTGGAACCACTCCTCCAGGGGCAGATGGCTGCTCAAAGCTCCCTCTCTCACAGGTGAACAGAGAAACCTCCTTCTATCCAAGTAAGGTATGGGCAACTCAGAAACTTGTAACACAGCCCTGAATTTAGCACTAGCCTGAAAACTGGACTATACTAGCTTAGAAAGGTGGGAAACAAGGAAACATTTTTTTTTTTAAAGATAAGGCAAAAACAGTAAATAATACACTTAAAACAGCTTTAAATGACTACAAACAGTAAAAAACACACTTAAACAGCTTTAGATGACTACAATCAATCAGAAAAAGCTTTTAAACAAATTACCCAATTAACCAGTAAAAAAATCTCAAAACTGAGCCCTGTTCCTGTAGTCTTCAATCAGACAAGTTCTAAATGTACACTCCTGCCACTGGGGTGCAGGGGAACCTTTTCCAAAAATGAAGGCCTGGATTAGTGCTCAAGTTATACAAACAAAGCTAGATTCAGCAGGCCTGAATCTAGTCTATGCTACAGCAAACAAGGTGCACCAATTTCAGTAAGAAACAGTTCAAATATGCAGGCACTATAAGCCTTTAACCAGAAATTCCCAGCTCAGAAGGGCAGAGTCCAGCCTCTCCTCCCACAAGAGTGCAGACCACAAACCTTCTTAATGTAAAATAACTGGTCTGAAGCCCAAGTGCTTAAACCAGAACTTTTTAAATAACAGACACTGAGCCTTAATCAGAATTTCCCCACTTAGAAGGATGCAAAACTACCTGTCCTGCCACAACAGTGCAGACCACAAACCTTCTTAATGTAAAACAACTGGCCTGAAGCCCAAGTGCTTAAACCAAAAGGCTTAGAATGATAGTTACACCAAGCAGTAATAAATACAATTGAGTACTTTTAAGATGATGCAAAAACAAAATAAAGTAATAAAGTAGGAAGAAACACAAATACAGTAAAAACAGATGTATAAAGTGCAATTTCTTTTTTGAGTGAGCAAATGAGATGGGATCAGAAGGAGTATCCAAATGCAAATTTACAAGAGGGGCGGGCAGTTTCAAAGCCACCAAGATTAACAGCAAAACAAAAGCAGGGAAGGTGGGTGGGAAATTAACTGAAAAAAAGAGCCACAACTTCCAGCTAGATAGTATTCAATGCAACACAAATAAATAAATTTAAATGCTGTATTATTTGAAACAAGTACAGATAGAGAATTACTTAAATTCACTTATACATCTAGTTGACTGCAGGTAGGTCTTAGCCAGCCAAAGCTTAGAGTTTAAGCAGAAAATAATCCAAAATGTACCACTTATATAAGGCAGAAACTGAATATCAATAAAGTGAAACTACCCCCACTTATCACTGGCTATGCAGGAATTCTAACAAGCACTAAATTCTAACAAGCATTGACTGAAAAACAGAGCCACAACTTCCAGATAGATAGTATTCAATGCAACACAAATAAATCAATGTAAATGCTGTATTATTTGAAAAAAAGTGCAGATAAAGATTTACTTAAATTCACTTATACGTCCAGTTGATTGCAGGTAGGTCTTAGCCGGTCAAAGCTCAGAGTTTAAGCAGGGTCATTGTTAGGAGATGAGGGGTCTGCAAAAACACATTTTTTTTGTTTATTATTTATGTTTAGACTGTTGCTTGGCACATGCGTAGTAGAATGCCAAAATTTGAACATTTGAAATCTCAGTGTTTTCTGCTTAACCTGAATGTCAATGTACACATACATTCACACACATCTATACATAAACATATATATATCTATATATATATATATATATATATATATATATATATATATATATATATATATATAAAAGGCCCTTCCAAATGACTTCCTCTCAGTCTAAGTGACCACTTACTCTGAGCAAGTCTTTTGGAATCAGGACAGACTTACTCTGAGGTCAACTCTTTTGGAATCTGGCCCACAGTCTTCTCATTGAGTGAACTATCACTTGATCAAATACAAGAAGAGTGATCTTTTAAATTCAACTTAAAAGATCAAAACATAAAAATAAGATAAAAAAATAATATTTTTTTGCATGGAACAACTCTCCCCTGCTCACCCTACCCCCTGCAAATGATATATACCAGCTCCAAGATCACATAAACTATCTCCAAAATCACAACAGCAGTGAAGGGCAGATTCCGAACTCCACTGTACTATGATTTTACATGGAAAGCAGCCAAAGGGCTAAAAAATAAGCTTATAAGAGCATTTGCTGTTCTGGACTGCAACCATATATTTATATTTTCTGTGTATATATATATATATATATATATATATATATATATATATATATATATATATATATATATATATTTGGAAAATGCAGTGACAGGGCTGAATGTAATGTGCTTGAAGGCAAGGTACCTGGCAAAATAAACTAAACTCACTGAAATGTCAAATATTGAAGGGATAATTTAGGAATGCAAAACACTGTTCCAGAAATGGAGGATATCTTACAAAAACATTCCCTGCTTTGAACTTAAATTATTTGAAAGAGAGATTAATAAAAATAGTGAACTGCACAAAGCAAGAAAAAGGGTACATAGACAGTAAAGACTTACAATCCATTCAAATGGAAATTATTATAGCATACAGTGTGGTCCCCCCTAAAAATATATATATGGTGTAGACAAGCCATAGAAATCCAGTGCAGACAGATGAAGGTTTTTACTCCCTCTCCAAAGAAAATAATGTTGCAAACCATACAGACAACCCAGTTTGAATGATCGTGACCCCCCCCTCTAAAAAAAAGAAAGAACTATGCAGGCAAACAAGTGTAGTGCAATGTGTGGAAGCAGGGATCCCTCCAAACTTAGGGATGTTTGTGTACAGTTCCATCATTGAAGCAAGACTTCTCCAAATGCAGTGCAGGGGTGGCACACAAGAAAAAAGGTGATCAGAGGCAGAGAAAGCATAACATTTCCTCAGGCATTACATGCTGTAGACCCAGCAAAGTCCTGTGCAGCAAAAAAGATTACTCCCTATAATATAGCTGATGAACTGGTGCTAACAAAGCAAAAAGGCACACAGCAACATTGCCTGCAGTATCACTATTGGAAAAGCTCGTATCGGAATAACACCTACAACATTCTGCACCAAAAGCAAGCATGCTATTTGTTGAGCTAATAAGACTGCAAGAAAAGCCATGCGAAAAAAAAAAAAAAAAACTCATGATATGTTTCCTGGCCCCTACAAGGAAAGCAGCACTGAGAAAGACAAAAGCTGTACCAAGCAAATGCAGCAATGTGAACTACTTAGTACTTTATTTCTGGTTTTCTGAAATAACACCAACATAAATAGTTTAGCTCTGAATGTTTTGGAGTAGCACTATAAGTTCAAATTATTTTTGTCAAGAATTCTGAATGGGGGAGTAAAATTAGGAAGCATTTTTAAATATTAGTCTATTCGCTTAAAAAGTTAATAGAACATGTTTTTCATCAATATGCATTTTTTGAACACTAAGAAGTATAAAACTCTAATTACTGGCATAACTAATGGATTGTAATCATGAGTGATTTATCAGAAAAAAAATGTTATGAGGGACAAGGCAAACATCTGAAGCAAAATCAGGGATATTCTGCAAAAATATGGATCGTTGAGAGATATGGCTAGTACTGAAAAAAAGAATGTCTAGTCACAGTAACCCATTCTAAGATATGAGCACTTTTTCAGATATGCAGGATTTTAAATGATGGAGTTATGAATTCCTGAATGATATAATAACTGGCAATGTACAACTCTGAGTACGAGATTTTAAAAATTTGTACTTTTAATGAATGACAATTAAAACTGCATATCCTTAAATTCTTAAGCTGAGGCTTCATTTTCAGACAGATTACTATGGTTTGATATTCCCATAAAATCCCATAGCAGCGACAAGGAAAAGAATTAAAGAAACTGCAGCCATTGTCAACTTTCCATCTTCAAAATATGGAATACTCTCATAAGGAAGAACAAATAAGCAAAATATAGAACATTTACTAACAACTAGGGAGAGATATCACAGCATGGTTAAAATGCTACTTTATATGTGTTTTACCAAAAGAAAAATCTAGCAAGGCTAGACTTTCCACTGAGTAATCCTTTAAACCTTTCATATTAGAGGCAACATGGGATTTATGAAAATGACCCCATAAGGACATCAGTGTTGCCTTTAATACAAGGTGTTTAAAGAATCACACAGTAGAAAGTCTAGCCTTGCTAGATTTTTCTTTTAGATTTTTTCTTTTGTTTTTTACTGATTGTTTTTTTTTGTGACCTTTTTACTCATTGTTTTAGTTTATATGTGTTTTAACACATAACCACTTTTTCGACCATTAGAGACTCTAGGGAGAAACAAGTTGAATTGCAAAAGTCTAAGACCACAATCAGGTAAGACAAGCAACTCTCACCCAAAAAAATGCACAATAAACTGCAGTCAGCATCAAGCAAAACAGGCAAGAGCAGGCTTGCCACATCAGGAATACCTACCATCCATTACACCCACAACCAGAATAATTAAAGAAAGTGCAACCACAGTCAAGCTTCCATTTTCAAAATGCGGAATACTATACTATCGTGCTCACTGTTCAGCAGATGGATAAAACATGACAGGTTTACAAAAAGTAGAAAGAAATTTCACACAATGCTTAAATTGAGGACATTGTACTTTTAAAAAGTTCTTTGATATGCCTAGTTTCTCTTTGCAACAGCAGTGACTTGGTTACACTGTAAAATGTTCCTCTTACACCATTTATAAGACAAAAAAGTTGTACTGCACTTATAATATTTTTTTATTTTTATTTTTTTATTTTACATTTGTTGACCAGGCTAGTCTAACTGGATACATGTCCATTTTCAGTAGAGGCCCGGGGAGATAAGCTCCGTGCAAAAAATAGCAAAAAAAACCCAGCAAAAAACATTTTTACATACAATTTTGTTGCAGGTTAATACAGAAATTATCATAGAGGTCTAAGTACCTCCCATTTTAAAATTCGGGTACAATACGAAAAATAGGTCTAATAATATACTATAGTCTGGGAGAAATAGGTCTGGGATAAGAGGAAATAAAACCTTTATATTTACAAAGAACATTAGAAGTTAGGCTGGAAAAAATCAAAGAAGACAGAAATACTTCACAGTGCCAAAGGCAGGTACAGTTCAGATTACAGGTAGAATACAGAAAGTCAAAATAAAAGAGGCATAAGTGAGTCTTTTATATAAATAAGAGTTTTCACACTATTAGTAAGCTTAGGGGATGAAAAGAAGGGTAAGAAATAGGAAAAGGTAAAGAGGCAAGAAGGAAGGTAGAGCTAGTTATAGGGAAGTAGTGTATAGGCAGTACCTGTTATGAGTAGAAAAAGTAGAAAAATGATCAGTCAGGTTTAGTACAGGGGCATAGCCGGTGTGTTCTTAGGAAAAGTTTCAGTGTGTTTTTGAAAAGAGACGTGGAGGAAACTGAAGAAAGTTCACTGGGGAGAAGGTTCCAGGATTTTCCGACAGTGTTGCTGAAAAGGGAGTCCCCAGCCCTGTTATTAGATTTAGAGGTGTTTACAAGAAGTTTGTGTGATGAGTGCAAGGATTTCAGATTCTTATAGGGATAGATGAGGTTAGTTAATATAGGAGTACTGGAAGGTTGGTAAAGAGTCTTATGGGCAATGGTTAGTTGGTAGAATTTAAGCAGATTCTGAATTTCTAGCCATCCAAGCTGCTTAAGATTATAGCAGTGGTGGGTTCTGAATGGGTTGCCAGTAGCAAACCTGGCAATGTTATTGTAGGAGATTTCCAGTTTGGCAAAGTTATTTTTAGATAAATTAGTAAATATGGGTGAGGCATAGAGGAGTGTAGAGATTAGATGGGTATAAGCAATAGTTTTTCTGACTGTTGGTGAAAGGAACGGTTTGATTTTGTAGAAAGAGCCTAGCTTTTTATTAACGTTTTTTATAGTATTGTTGATATGAGTGTCAAAGTTAAGATTGTTGTCTATGGTAATACCAAGTAGTTTAGTAGTTGGGTCAGGTGATATGGGAGTACCATTTGTGGATATAACTGAGAAATCTATTGGGACGGTCTTACAAGTAGGACTGAAAAGGAGGAGTTTTGTTTTTTTGGGGTTCAACAGAAGGCAACGTTGTGTAAACCATTGTTCTACTGTATTAAATACTTCTTGGGTAAGGGAGTGAAGTTTAGAAGTGGATGTGGCTGTACATATAAGTGTAGAATCATCGGCGTACTGAACACATGTAGCTTGGGGGATTGCTAGATGAAGGTCATTGATAAATATGGAGAAAAGAAGAGGACCTAATATGGACCCTTGAGGGACGCCAATGTTAATGGGCAGGTGGGTAGATAGAGTGTTGTGCCAAAGTACCGCCTGTTGTCTGTTTTCTAAATAGGATTGGAACCATTTAATAGTGAATGTATCTAATGAGAGGGATTTGAGGATATTTATAAGTATTTGGTGATTATAATACATTGTATTTTTTTCACACAATCAACTCTTCAGACATAAGAGTCTTGAGAGTCTTGAGAGTAAGTTGTACAATTCTACCCCCCGCCCACAACCAATAAATAAGCAGATTATTCTCTTATTCTCTGTTAGCATCTCTAGTTACAAATTCTCAATGGCAAATAACATTGTCTTTCTACTCCATCTCTGTTATTATTCAACTCACTACATTGCTAATACTCTGACATTTGACCCACATGCATGTGAGCATACGCAAACGTGCACTTACACACACACACAGGCAGACACTCATCAAATGCAGCCAGTTGTATGACTGTAAACCTCAGATATTTGCTTGCCTGAGACCAAGTTGAATAACATACTTTGCATTATCAGGCATTTTTTGAAGTTTACAAAATCTGAATCTCACATGCTCATGATTGTTTGTTGACCACAATCTGCAACAGTTTGACATAAGCCATAAATCATAAAAGGAAAAGACTGAAATGCCTATAAAGCCAAAAATAATAGGGACAAACTTTAAATATTATTTTATGTATTTGTTAACCAGGTAAACCAAATGGGCAAATTGTCCCTTATCATGGGTGACCAGGAAGCACTGTCTGGTTAAGTGATTTCCTCGATATCACAAAGTAGGCAAATGGAGGTGAAAGTATTCAAGCCATGTACCTTTGACTACAGGAAACAATTCATTAACATATGACAACTATAAATCAGTTAAAATGTTAACAGAACATTAAGTGTTGCATGGGGACCTTTCTTTCTTTGAACAATAAAAACTATGGAACTGTAATGACTGGCATTATTGACTAACTGCAATCCTTAGTGACTTAGCAGTAAAAAGGACTTAATGGGGGACAGGGAATATATATATATGAGGCAAAGTGAATGATGTTCTGCAAAATCTGAGACAGATAAGTGACAAACTGTTCTAATTCACTTAAAAAGTTAATTTAACAACATGTTTTGCATTAACGTGTATTTTCTGAATATTTGGGTAAGAATAACAATGAAACTCTAATATATAGTGAAGGAGCATAAACCTGGTGGTGGTGCTGCAGTAGCATTGTCGCTTCACAGTAAGACGCTGTCCGATTCGATTCTCAGCTTGAGCGTCTTCTGCGTGGAGACATGCGTGAATGGGCGTACCTTCATTGAAGGTTGTGCTTCAGGCCTGGCAAGCCAGTATGTAAAAATCAACTGCCAATCATTAGCGGACCGGAGTTCCGCTGTGGCGACCCCTAACCGGGAAAAGCCGAAAGACACAAACAAACAAGTGATTTATCAGAAAATGAAGACAGACATGGGCAAAGGCCTTAACAATTAGTGCAAAGGATTAAGACTGTAAAAGTGAATGAGCTTCTTTACAAAATGTATTTACTGCTGGTAGGTTCTTTAGTGTGGCATGTGTTGATGTTCTTGCTTCATCTCTCTGCTAGCTAGTAACAGTAAAATGAGCCTCTTTTCTGTTTAGTGTAGCTAATCTAGGAATTTCTGGTTTATTTGTTAAACTTCCTGTTGGGCTTGTTATGTAACTAGGTGGTTGCTTTGAGGAATCGCTGTCTTTTCCATTTTATCTTAAATGTCAGTATAAAGGATGTTATAACTCTAAACAAATCCATCAGCTATCACATGCTGATAATATTTCACAGCCCCAATTAAAAATCCTGAAAAAAAGTAGGTATGTTATTATTATTTAACTTTTAAATTATAAATGTAGACAAGCTATTCTACAGACATCAATAAGTGATCAACAAAATTTCCTGAATTATAGCATTGAAGTTTAACCAGACAATTCAAAATATTAATGGAACAGACAAAAGCATTTATCTCTTTTACTAGCGAACCTTAGAAAAGAAGTATAAATGATTTTCTACTGATTAAATAAATATCCAGTTTAACATCTATAAAACCTAAATTAGACTTCCTAATGCAAATGGCAAACCTGTAACAAAAATCTTCTAAACTATAAATAAAAACTAGAACACTTTAAGTAAGATTGTTCACAATATATCAGTCATCATCAGCACTTTGATACAAGCTACAAGAATACATTTCTCTCTTTGTAAAGTGAAGGAAATTCAAACTTTTAAATGAAAGACTGAGGAAAAGTGTCTAAAACTTTCTAAAGTCTGTTTTCAGCTGTCAATGATTCAGACACAGATTTACCTTCTTATCATCATTAGTACGCTCTAAGCTATAGTTATTTAATTAGACCATGCATCTTTTTCTCATTATCCTGATTGTTGATATGAGATGTAAAGAATATATTTTTTACAGCTCCAGGTGACTACATAAGATTAATTCTTAATGAAAAAGATCCTTATGTCATTTTGCATGCAGAAACTATGTTGTAAGACCAGTGACCATTTAGAATTATGTATCCCTTGGGTGTTAAAGGGGGTGATATCTGTAGTCCTAATTACCTTAATGTTCTATGTAAGGAATAAAGGACTGCAAGTCAGAAAGAACAGTGGTGGATATTCATTTTTATAATAGTTGCACGTGCCATAAAGGGAAGCTTAAGTTGAGACCATCTCTTTAAATCCCATTGCACCTCCTTCCAAAGAGAAGAAATGTTCTCCTGATACGAAATAGATTGATCAGTTGAGAAGGTTACCCCCAGGTAACGAAGACTTGAATTAACTGGAATAACATCAGAGGAAAAATTTAGGGGATATGGTGATGTGATATTAACCGGAAAAATTTGAGATTTGTTTTTGTTAACTTTGTAGTTGGCAAATTTAGAGAAGATATTAATGGATTTCATGATTTTCTCTAAGTCCGAATTTGGTAAAGAGAGGTAAATATTTAGATCATCCGCAAATGCCGAGAAGGGGATACTAGTTCTAAATAGCTTGGGGATGATCTGATGAGTTTTTTGTTTAATAAGAAGGAAGAGAGGCTCTATATATAGATTAAATAATAAAGGAGAGAGAGGGCAACCTTGTCTCGTACCATTAATTATGTTAATCCTCTCAGATATACCATTATTAATATGTAGTGTTGTATAGGCTTTGTGGTAAATGGTCTCAATAAATTTTGTGAACGATGTAGGAAAGTTAAATAGAGGTAGAATAGAGAGTAAAAATTTCATACTCATTCTATCGAAGGCCTTAGAAGCATCTATTGCTAGAGTGTACAGGGGGTACCTAGCTAAAGACGAGAAAGTTATCATAGCTTCTAAAGCTAGAGTATGATCTGAGGTCTGTCTATTTCTAATGAAGCCCGATTGTTCTTTAGAGACTATACTAGGTAGCAGTACTTTAAGTCTATTGGCAAAAATTTGGGCCAAGATCTTTAAGTCTACATTAATAATGGATATGGGTCTAAAATTTTCCGGTTTGGTAGAATCTGCTTTACCTTTAGGGATAAGAATAGTCTTAGATGCATTGAAATGGGGATCACTTACACCCTGGTGGAGAATATGATTATAAATCAAATATAAAGCCTGTGAGAACTTGTTGGGATATAATTTGTAGAATTCTGCTGTGAATCCATCAGGACCGGGCCTTATTCAATTTGAGGTTATTGATCACATCCAGGACTTCCTGAGAAGTAATT
The DNA here is from genome assembly GCF_019279795.1 of Protopterus annectens. Classification (NCBI taxonomy): domain Eukaryota; kingdom Metazoa; phylum Chordata; order Ceratodontiformes; family Protopteridae; genus Protopterus; species Protopterus annectens. The sequence goes on from NC_056729.1 coordinate 1,500,683,846, forward strand.
TCTTTATCTAACAAGTGAAATTGATCCATTTAGTTTTGGGAAAGATAATTCTTTAAGGGTATCATATAGCACGGAAAAATCGATAGGGTCATTAGATGAGCTATAGAGCTCAGTGTAAATTTTTTGAAAGATTTTTATAATATCCTGTGTATCATGGTAGAGTTTGTCTTGATAAGAAATTTGAGAGAAAATGTGTGATGGTTTATTCTGATTAATTAGCCTAGCCAAGAACCTAGACGGGCATTGAGCCCAATCGAATATTTGGCCAGCATTTTGGTTTCATGAGCTGATAAATTATCTGCCTGTAGAGATAAATAATCTTTCTGCATCTTAACTAACTGCGATTCTATCTCGCTATCATATTTGATCTGCAGTTTATTCTCCCATTCTGATATTTTCTTGCTCAATTCAGACTCCCTTTTATGATATAATTTCTTGAAGTAAGAGGCTTTATTTATCAGAATGCCCCTAATTACGCCTTTGTGGAGGCCCATAATATATCTATAGGAATATCCTGGTCTTTTGATGCTTGTATAAATTGGTTTAAGTTATCTTCTATAATCAAAGCAATTCCTTCTTTTGAAGTAGATTAGGATTAAGTCTCCACCACAATGGACTATTTCTACTGTTACACCTCTGATTGTAATCTAGGGAGAGGGATAACTTCGAGTGGTCAGATAAATTTCTGTTATCAATATGTAGTTCTATTTGGTAGTTAGCCAGGATCGAAGAAAGAAGAAAGAAATCAATTCTGGACCAACTCTTATGACAATTGGAGAAAAAAGTGAAGTTAACTCTATTAGTGGGTTTTCTGTGTGATATAAATGGGTCAAGCAAATTGAAATCTTCCTTGAGCTCAGCTAATACTGACACGGCTAGTTTATTATAATTTGTATTACCATTCGACCTATCTGTAGTGGGGTTCTGAACGGAGTTCCAATCTCCTCCTATAATAAAATAGTGGTTGGGGAAGGAGGAGAGAATGTTGTAAATAACCATATAGAAATTTTGTTGGTTAACACAAGGAGAGTAGATATTCAAGAATACAATGGGTTTATCAATGTGGGATAACTTGGTAGTAAATAAACACCATCTGCCGTCCTTGTCAGATTCACATTTAATAATATCAAAAGGGAATTTTTTCTTTATTATTATGGCAACCCCAGCACTATTCGATTTAACTCGAGTCAATGATCTTTTCACCCACGGCCTCCTTTTTTCGTGCTCCCATTGGTAGCTGAGCAAATGTGTTTCCTGAACTAAAATTATATCAGCTTTTGATTTAAAGCACATGTGCATGAAGAGTCTCCTTTTTTTGATCAGCTGTAATCCCTTAACATTCCAAGAATCACATATAATCATACAGCTACCTATTCAGTGGGGAATAGTAAGTGTGGTATGGAAGTATAAAAGGAATAAAAGACATGGGAAATATATCTCATAACCTGAAACTTATAAACTTCTATTAGTAGAATATGGGCAAAACCGCTAAAAGAAACACCCTTCCTGCCTAACAACCGAGCATAAACCCTCTCCACAGGCCGAAGGGAAAGGGATTTTGGGAACTTTGAATTAACTAACCTAACATGAGGGTAAATCAAAGAACCCCCTCACCTGAGGGAAGTATAGACCCCAAAAGATCCCTAATCACCCTTAGGTCTAGACCGCTTATCCTCCCCATCAGGGTTAGAATTGAACCCAGCTCGGCATTTAAGAATTTGAACTGTGAAACAAATAGTGCATAAACCATTCAAAGATAACAATTGCATAAATAAAATGACACATGTTAATAAGACAAAATACTATTTCTCACAAAGGTATGAAAACAATCAGCTATGAGAGAAAAATGAGATTAGAACTATAGCCTAATCCAAATGTCTAAAACTGCAACAAGACAATAAAAATGTTTATCTAAACAGAAACCTCATAGAGTGTCATGTCACGAGACATACCTTAATTTTATGATCCCATAAATATCCCCTTAGTATAAAAGGGACCATATATGCACTGAGTAACTGATCTCGGGTCAGTTCGAGGTTAATCTAAACAATATATTTATTGCTGAAAAAGCAACAACGCTGATAGTGATTTGTAGCTGGAGAAACTGCCCCACCAAAAAGACCCCTATAAAAGGACCAAGCATCTCGTGACCCCTAGCTATAAGGTACACATTGAAAAAACATAAACATAAATGAGCGAGCATTCCTATATAACATAAAATATATCAAGGCTGAGACCTTAACCAAACCAATCCCCACTAGTACCTGTATAACTATTCCCAGCACGCAAATAAACGCAAAAATATAGGAATGCACTAATTTTAGCCTCCAAATAAATAGGCACACTAAACCCCAAACTTAATGGCGGCCTCCTCACCGAGTTTTCAGCCTTACAATTTCTACAAAAAAAAAATTTTTAACCAAAACTATTAGATGCTAGATCAAAGTTGGATCACAACAATATTATTAGGAAATTATTCTACTGAAATCTTATTATATTAGATGAGAGAGTAAAGTCTGCACAATGGTATTCAAAACATTCCTATAACATAAATACTATAAGAAGACACTTATGACTTTAACTACTTAGGAAAATGCATGAACAATACCTTCTACAATGTATTTAAACTAGTAGGAAACCCAGGGACAGATTATTCAATGAGTCAAACAAGAAGAAATCCGGTCCCAAACATACAATTTAAGAATTAGGAAACATTTTCCAAACAAGGAGCTACAAGTTCTGTCTTGTTTGACATATCAACCAGCAGTAACATCTGACACAATGCTACAGAAAATATTTTAAATTGTAGTACAACCTTGTTTCATGCTTCACCTATTTAGCATATAAGTACATATAAAACAGAAGCCTTAACAAATCTTCATCACCCAATTAATTGTACAGAACTTGCTCAAAGAGTAAAAATAAAAAATGAGCACATCTGACATGACATTTCAGAGACCTCAAGCACTACAACTCCTCTGAATACTGATAAGCAATCCTGTACACTGACATTTCTCTAATATTTGGCATGGGACTAGAGACCTGACAGCAGCAACCCCATTATAAGTAAATACATTGCTTGATTAATACATATTAATAAGGTATTAAAGTGTTAAGCATTTCTTAATGTGGTGTACTACTAAAATAAACTAACATTATACCAATTTAACAGAACAGGAAAACTTCCCATACCAAGACCTCAGGTGACAGTTTTGGTTGACTGCCTATACACTTTGTATATAATATTTATGAAAACAGCTTGCATATACTACAGCATTAGCTCAAAGAGTAAAAAAAATAAATAAATAAAAATGAGGACAACTGAATATCCTTCCCAGATTCTTGTATATTTTCAACTCGACTAATTCGATTATTCCTCTATACTTTTTCAATAAATTACACTCAACCTTCTCTAAGTTTATTTGGTCTCCTAAATCGGTGAGAATTTCGTATTCTAAACTTACGTACCCGAAGGATTTGGGTGGTATTTCTCTTCCTGACTTCAAACTTTACTATGATATTATTCAAAGTAGTAGAATTATTAAGATAGCAAACTATATTAATACCTCAGATGCCTGGCACCCTAACTGGGTATTACTTTATTTCAATTATATTAGATCCCTTAAATTCAATCCATCCGCCTTACCTTTCTTGAGCAAAGTTAGTCTAGACAAATATAAAATCTTTTATGGCCTGAAATATAACGTTATCAGATTTCATAAACTATTGTCTTCGCTAAAACTTTTGCAGGCATTCATTTCCCAACCAATACATCTAAATCCCAATTTAACTCTAAATGGTAACTTGATAAATCTGGACAATTTTCCCTTATTAAGGATAAGTGCATGGCAGACTTTTTTCTTAGTCAAACATCTGAAGTTATCCGAGATCAGGAAAACCTTCAATTTATCCAATAAATATACTTTAATAACTAGACAAATCTTTGAACTATTGAATCCATACTATGATCATCCTGACTTATCTAGAGAAAATATCGAAATTGCCAAGGTTATTTGGAAACTTCTTCTGCTAAAAAAGAAAATGACTTCCAAAGTATATAAGTTATTAATCTCTATCAGATCTAACAATTTGCCAGTATTTTCTAAATTCTGGTCAGATAAGGACCCGAGTATAACTCCCGCACTAATGAAAGAGGCTTTCAAATCAAGTATTAAATATATCCCTTTTAAAAAATTATTTTATCACATAACTCATGATCACCAATAATGCGTATTTAACACCTGCAATCATTAATAAAATCCACCCCAACTCGTCTTCTCTGTGTCCATTTTGTAAGGATCAAGTAGCCGATATATATCACATTTTCTGGAGCTGCAAATGTGTGTACAGACTATGGTGTGCCCTCAAAGTTATTCTGGAGAAAATGGGATGAAAAATCAACACTTTCTTGGCAATTTGCTTTATTACATATCCCTCCTGATAATATTACTAAAGCTCAGCTCAAGGTGGTGATTTCAATTGTCATATTTATCAAATATTATATCTCATTGCATTGGAAGTGCCAAGCCGCACTAACATGGGAAGGTCTAAAGGAATTGGTAATTAGGCATATTAGGGCACAAAAGTATCTCTTTTATAAAGGTAATCACAAGTTCTGTTCTGAAAATTTTTGGAATGTATTCTTTGATTGTCTTTTAACCTGAAACACTTTTCATTTTTGTATTATATCTCCTTAATGTATTATCTGTTGTATATATTGTGAATGATATGGGCAATGTATAGTTGTATATAGTTTTTGTTGATGTTTGTACAGTGTTCTTCTGTGATTTGTATTGTTTGTCTATAAGATAATAAAATAAAAAGATTTTCAAAAAAAAAAAAAAAAAGAAAGAACAGTGGTGGAGACAGGGCAGCAGTAAATGTTTTTAAAGGAAAACTCCACCCTAGAACTCAAAAACATATTTTTTTTCATTGTATCTTTGTTTTTGAGCTATTTTAATGCCTCATAATCACTCCAAGTGCTTCTTTTATAATTTTAATGTGTTTCTCTCAAAATGGCGAATGATGGAGCCTGCCTTGGTAACGTGATTTTATTTTCTTGCTTTCCTTCCTTTTTCCCAGAATACATTTCAAGTCATCTTTATATGACTCATGCCAGACATAAGGTAGTGGTGCTGTTTTCTCATGCCATTAAAATATAATGGCAGGACTGTGAAGCTCTGTCATCTAAACACACCTCTCTGTTTACCTGACTGAGCCTCATTTATCTGTCTGCCAGAGCTTGTTCTATGCTATAAATAGCTGTTAGCTACTTGCAGCAAAAGAAAGCAGATAAAAACAGTTGTTTGTAAGAGGAGTCTTTTGTAGTCCTAACAAACTTGATAAACCCTCCCCCACACTCTCATGTTGAGGTGTGAAAACTCTCACCGCAGTAAATAATCCTTGCTGTACATTTACAAGTGACAAGTAGTAGGACTCTAAACTTAGTTTGTCTGCTTCTTCCCAATGCATTCAGTGGGAGGATTTTCTCTCTCATGAATGATGCAGACTTCAAATGTGCTTTACTAGTTCCTCAATTATTTCTGTCAAATTCCCCCTCTTTTTTTCTAGTTCATATTTATTTATACTTTGGTAACCAGGAATGTGAACTGGTCCAAGGAACCTTTTCAGCCACAACATAAGACAGACACACTTGCAAAGATAATAATTATTAAATGCACTTATCAATACAAATAAAAAATACTGACAGAAAGACATTGACCAAGACTGTATGTGGAACACATAGCCAACGTGTGACAGTGACCAAGTAAATCATTGAACAACATTTACTGGAATGTATACATTAATAATGCTTAACTATGCTATGATGTTTATTATAAATAATTCATTGTATGCACACATATTGCATGCACACACACACACACACACACACACACACACACACACACACACACACACACACACACACACACACACACACACACTAGTGTGTTTCTGTATATGTGTATGTATATAAAGTATGTGTACAAAAGCATGTGTGTATCTGTGTGTGTGTGTCTGTGTGTATTTAACCACAGTTAAGTACTTCTGATTTCCTTTTCTTGGTGTTCTTAATGCTAGGGCACATAGTAAATGTATGTTAAAGTAAATTCAGCTGTATATTATGGTTGCTCTCTGACAATGCAAGGACTGACTCAAAGTCAGTGGGAATCTCTTACAATGGATCTGCATGTACCAGATATGCATCCCCCTCTGAAAGGATGTCACACAAAGCAAAAAAGACCTTTTTATGAACAGTATCAGTGCACCTAGTTGATAAGGTTGCCACCTGACTCTCCTTCTGCATTTCTGGCGTGTGTGTGTGTGTGTGTGTGGGGGGGGGGGGTCTTGAAAATGGTAAATGCATTTATACTTTACAAGAAAAAAATATTTACTGAAATTTCTCTAAATGTCACAGAAATCTTTGCTGTTACTCAAGTTATCTTAACACAAACTATTATAAATAACATTTAAAGTTTACTGTGTGCTGCTTATGTAAATTTGTCAGAAGAGTTGATAATTGCCTTTAAACCCCTGACTGATCTAATTGCTTTGTGTTGCTATGAAAAGGAAATGTTAAGTTCTCCTCCCCTCTGCAATAAAAACAGTGGAAACAGTTCCACAGCTTTTTGTCTTTTTTTATATCAGCTGCTGTGTTCCCGACATTAACAGGATTAATTACCCATCTAAGAATGACAGCAGTACCTGACAGGGTAAACTAGAGATTTAACTGTGTCTATGATATGTCACACAGGTGGAGACAAATTTCTCTGCAAAGTATGTGAGAAGTTGAGATAAAAAAAAAGTAGGTGGGCTTACCCTTCTTTTGACTTCAATGCAAGGAAATAAAAGTTTTAAAAACTACAAGCATGTTTCTGGTACATACACAATGCAGGAACCATATTGTAGGGAGAAAATAAACCTAACGATTGAGTTAAACTGTATGAGAGGGTGGAGTTTTCCTTTAAGCAGTTGGATGAAGCAGTGCCACAACAGGTAAAATGGCAGGTTTATTGCTTTCCATTCATACAGTTAATTGCAGTGTTCATGGATAGCAGTAAATCTATCATGCTGAGAGGTCATTTGAAAACATTTGATGCCAGTTGCATATAAATGGTAAATCATACAGATGTATTTATTTATTTATTTGCATTTGTTTACTGGGGTAGTTCACTGGGCTGTAACAGCCCATTTTCAGTGGAGGTTCTGGGAAAAAAGCTCCACAAATAACAACAACATAGAGGTGTAAACCTATAAAATGAGTACATTTCAAGAGCATATATAACAAAGGTAACATATTTAGCAATTGGTTGTATTACTGGTATAATAAATTGACAAAAGTATAGAGCAACAAAGGTAAAGAGATTGACATTACATAGTTGTTTCTGGCAGTAGAAATAGCAAGGCTTTTACCTGGCATTAATACATAGTACATATTAAACATCAATATCAGCATTAAGCAGAGGCAGTTAGGTTTTGAGAGCAGGAGACAATGTGCAGGTGCAATTCCAGATAGAAATAGGTAGAATTCCAGATAGAAGATAAATAGTCTCTTATAGAAGTTTTGAAAGAGGCAAGATTGTGAGCAGTTCTAATAGTTAATGGTAGGCCATTCCAAGTTTTAGTTACTGAACAAGAGTATAGAAGCAAGTCTGCTGGCAGGTTCAGTTTCTGTATCAGCAAAACGTGGTGATTCTCAGATCTGAGAGGTCTGCTTGGATGATAGAAATTAAATATTGAGCTAATAGTAGGACAGTCTGATGGCTTAAAGATTATTTTGTTTGCAGTTGTTAGTTGCAGATAGTTGAGGTAGTGAGGAAATTCAGAGAGTGAAGAGCTGTACAGTGATGGGTAAAGTGCTTGGCATTAGTAGAAAATTTGGTAATTTTGTTATAAAAGTCTCAAGTTTAGCTTTTAGGGAGGATTGCTGATTAGTAAGTAGAGGAGCACCATATACAAGGGAGGATAATAGGTAAGTGAAAGCTAGTACTTGTTTTGTGGAGGGACTAATGAAGTGCTTATGCTTATAGAGGAGTCCTAGCTTTTGGTGAGTTTTGCTGATGCTATGATGTATGTGTAAGTTAAATTTCAGGTGTTTATCTATAATTACTTCTAATAGTTTTACATGGGTAACAATCTCAATCACTGTGTTACTTTGAGAAAGTGTAGTGAATTGGGCTTTGTTTAAGGGGGTTGTCTTCTTAAGGGTGAATAACATGAGCTTGGTTTTGTTTCGGTTAAGGGATAAGGGATTATTATACATACAAGTCTCAGTGGAGGTAAAAGCCAATTGAGTTTTTTGTTGTACATCAGATATAAAATTGGCAGAGCATATAATAGTCAAGTTGTCTGCATGTTGAATAAGTGATCCTTGACCTAGTGAAGAATGAAAACTATTAATGAAAATGCTGAATGGGGGGGGGGGTCCTAGTATGGAGCCTTGGGGAACTCCTGTACAGGTGTTAAGAAGTTTAGAGAGGGAATGTTGCTAATGAACAGCCTGTTGTCTGTCTGCTAAGTAGCTTGAGAACCACTTGAGAGAGGAGTGGGAAAAGCCGGTTTATGATAGTTGGGTTAGAAGTAAAGAGGGGAGACAGCGTCACATGCAAGTGTCTCTGGCTTTATTAATTGTGTCCATAAAAGATATGAGGGTAGTTGTAGTGCTATGGCCTGGCCTAAATCCATGTTGTCTGGGAGATAGGATTTAGTTGTGAAGTAGAAAGTTTAGATTGGAATAGGTATACATTTTTCCAAGATCTTTGAGATAGGAGAGAGAATGGTTAGTGTTCTGAAGTTTGAGATATCAGTATTATAGCCACCTTTATGAAGAGGATGAATAAATGCTTTTTTCTACATTATAGGGACATGAGATTCTTGGCTGGATCTGTTTTGAAGTATGGCAATAAGTTAGGCTATAACTTTGGCTGCTAGTTTTAGGAATTGTGTAGGTAGGTTGTGAGGAGAGTTAGAGCAAGGTTTAACCTTGAGAAGCAGTCTTTACTGCAGTGTTTGGAATGTGTTTAAAAGAGAACATGGGCATAGAATGGGTAGTGGACTTGTGAGAAGAATAGCAAGCTGAAGTGGAAGGGGAGTAAGAGGATAGTTTTGAAGTAGCCGCAGGATGTGTGCTGCTATGGGCTTGGGGAGAAGTAGCAGTGATGTGTGCTACAGTACTGATAAGATGAGAATTAAATAGAGTGGCTATTTCTTGAGATGTTTTGCCAGGATGTGGAGATGGGCTGCTCTTTATGCCTGGAGTTAGTAGTGATTTAATGGAATTCCATAATTTTTGGGGGGTTTCACCTATGGTCAGTCTGAAGTTTTAGATAACGGTCTCTTTTGTCTTTGTTAACTAATCTTTTTACTTGGTTTTAAATTTGTTTACATTTCAACAGGTCTGGAAGGTTTTTATTTGATAACCATTGTTTCCAAATTTTGTCTCTGGCTTTCTTAATATTTTAGTCGTCTTAATCAGCCATGGGGCATGATATGCTTTGATCCAGTTTAGACAAAGGTGCAAGGTTATTCCGTGTATGTAGAAATATTGAGTTGAAGTAGTCAACTGCATCATCTAAAGGGAGAGTTTTAACATGTACCAGTTAATATTTTTTTAGAGCATCGATGAAGATCAATGGATTGAATTTTGTCAGGTTCCTTACAGTATCTGTTTATGCTGATGTGGCTTTTCAAGGGGGGGGCAGTTTGGTGAATAAAGACAGGGAGGTGGTCACTGAGGCTGTTTGGGAGAGTACTGGCAGAAGATTTTTTTATTGGGGTCAGTGACCAAAATCCAATCTAAAATGGACCCTCGTCATTGATCTTATTAGGTCTCGTTGGAGAAGTGATAAGCTAAGTAAAATTAAATGGATTGATGTTTGAAGATGGAATGTTGGATCAGAGATCTAGCCAGTTGATATTTACATCACCCAGGATAATGGTTTTATCTTTAATGTTGTTGAAAATCTAGGCAAGGATATCCTCTAATAAGGGTATGTTGTTACCAGGGGTATATAGAGAACTATGATACATCATTTTTTTGCAGTCATTCATTTTTTGGAAGGAAATAAGAATTTCGCCATTAGCAAATTATAGAGTAGAATTTGTATAGGAAACTATATTTTAGGTGTTAGGAAAGAGTAGTGCAACACCACCTCCCTTTTTGCAAGGTCTATCTGATCTTATGGTTGCGAAGTCCGGAGCGAGACCTATGGAGTCCTTAAAATTTAAGGCTTTAGCCAGGTTTCAGTAGCAGTAATGATGTCACATTGATTGTGGGCAATCCATGTGTAAAAGTCAGGGATTTTATTATGAATGCTTTGCAGGTTTAGAGAGACCATATATAAGGATTTGTAGGAATTGCTGGGGTGAGGTTGTGTAGGGGCATCAGTTGATGTGGGCCCAGGATTGGGGTGGATGTCTCCACATAACAGTAGGACAGTTAACCTGATAGAGTAATACAGTAGTTATTTTCTGTTGGGTTTGGTGTTAGAAATGTGTAGCACAGTGAAATAATTATTTGTGGGAATATTTTTATTTTGTATAGTAGAATGAGTTTTATTTGATAGAGGCTATCAGATATGTCTGAGTAACTTTCGGAAAGATTAGATAGGGGAAATGCAGTTGTTGTGTGTTTTGGGGGCAAGGAAATGGGGTTGAGAGTAGTGTGGTATACTGGGAAAGGAAAAGTCTAAAGAGAAGTGAAAAGAGTAGCATGAGAAATCTAGATGGACACATGGTGGGAAGTTATTCAAAAATAGAAGGTTTGTAGTTGAGTAGTGGTAGAAAGGGTAAGAAGGTAGGGTATTATGCAGAAAAGGTTTAGAGTGAGAAGAGATATAATAGCAAGCTGGGGGGAGGGGAAGTAAAAATAGGATAAGGTTAAGTAAGAGTATGGAGTTATTAAAGAAGTAAGCTAGGATGGATTGGATGGAAAGGTGATGGTGCAGAATGAGTAGAAGTTAGAGAAAAGAATTTGTATAAATAAGTAAAGATACGTAAAGTATACTAATAATGGTGTAGTGGCTGCTAACAGGTCTTGTGAAGTAATAGGGAAGGTTGTGGGGGTGGGAAGAATGAGTTGAGATTGGGTAGGTGGGGTGAGTAGATGAGAAAGTGAGGTGGTGGTTTTTGATTGGTTGCAGTTAATTAGTGGGAGGAGCTAAGTAGAAATAGGTGTAGGCATAGTAGGGGTGGGTGTGAATTTGGGCTAGGGTAGGGGAGCAGTGTGAGCCTGAGGGTAGCAATGGCAAATGGAGAGGGCTGAACCTGGCAACTGGAGAACCAGCCAGCAGACACCTCAGGTCAGTGGCTAAATTGCATAACTCAAGGACTATTTTATGATCATCCCTAATATGTATAAAATCTACTGCTAAAATGTTCTATTCTGGCACATGGATGCAAACCAGTATATGTTGATATTCACTACTACAGTACATAAAACAAATGGAAAACAAACTCTGAATCTTTGATCTCTAGCTATACAACTCTATATTTTACAGGCCTGAGAAATTAGTCATGTCTAACAAAGTAGCTTGAACAAGATATATAAATGTACCAGATGATGTGCAGAATTTTTCAAGCTGCATATCACTCTATATCATACACTCTTGTGGAATACTTTTGAGAAAGTAGTAACACATTATTACAGCATAGAAGCCAGTCTCTATGCCATAGAGGACTGGAACCCGAACTGTTAGCCAGAATACCTGTTTTCAATCATCAGTTCTCTGAGACTTTAACATTTTATCATACTTTTCTAACATGAGTTAATGTGCATTTCAAGATTTACACAAAAATGCTCATGCTTGTCTCTTGCTCTTCACATTTCAGTGTATGTTTTATCTTATTCAGGAGTCACAGTAGAGCTAGAACAGTTTCTGGCATTCCATATGCATTAGGCAGAGAATTCCTCTTGTACTAGATGCCCGTCTAAAGCAGAACACAAGATCAGAGGTACAGAGACATACGCACACAAATACAAAAAGGTGCGCATGCACACACACACACACACACACACACACCCACACACACACACACACACACACACACACACACACACACACACACACACACACACACACACACAATGCCCCACCACTGCTTTACTCAAAAATTGTGCACCAAAAAAGTAATTGCCACCCTGTACCACATTATGCATGTGAGTTGTCCTATTCCTGACCTTACCATTGCCTCTACCTGCAACTTTTCAAATTACTTCACCAAAACCCTATCCCTGCACCATACTCCATGGTACAGATTCATAAATATGTTACTGTGGCACAGATAGCTGATAATTTACTATTACCACAGGCACTGGAGAGGCTAGGTGAGTGAGAATGGGAGAGAGTGGTTGATGCAGTCTTATTCACCCAGGAGGGTGGAAGGATGCCTAGGCTTGCTAGTTTCTACAGAAGAAACTTTAATAAGCTGGGAAACTCCATATTGCAACCTGTATACTCCTAACTCAGTGGCTGCTCAATCAAGGAAGCATGCACATACCTCATAAAGAAAGCCATTGTAGAATTTGCAAACCTGTTGAGGGGTGCTACTGGTTACAGCACACTCTCAAGCTGACAGTGAAGGTAGTGGTTAGGGCACACTCCATAGCAGGAATTTATGGTAGTAATTAGGGCACATTCCTAGCTTGTAGTGGTGTTAGTGGTTAGGCCACAATGCCTAGCTGGTAGTGGTGGCAGTAGATAGATCATACTCCTTAACAGGTAGTAGTAGTAGTCCTTAGGGCACACTCCCCTGTTGGTAGTGGCAGCAGTGTTAGGGCACACTCCCTAGCTAATAGCGATGGTAGTGTTTAGGGAACACTCACTAGCTGACAGTGATGATAGTTGTTAAGATACACTACCTAGCTGATAGTAATGGTAGTTATTAGGGGACACTCCCTTGCTGTTAGTGGTGGTGGTAGTGCTGATATTGGTTAGGGCACACACTCTAGCTGGTAGTTATAGTAGTAGTTAGGACACACTCCATAGCCAATATTGATAATAGTGGTTAGAACACACTCCCAAGCATGTTAGAGTGTAGGGCACACCCCCTAAGTGATAATGATGGTAGCGGTTAGGGCACACTCTTTAGCTGATAGTGGTGGTAGAAGTTAGGCTAACTCCATAGATGGTATTCAAGGTAGTGGTTAGGGCAGACTCCCTAGTTGGCAGCAGCAGTATTGAATAGGGTGCAATCCCTAGGAGGTAGTGGTGGTAGTAGTGATAGTGGTTAGGGTAGTAGTGGTTGTAGGGGTTAAGGCACACTGTCTAGCTGGTTGAGATGGTAGCAGTTAGGGCACCCTGCCTAGCTGGTAGTGGTGGTATTGGTTAGTGAACCCTGCCTAGCTGGTATTGATGGTACTGTTCAGGGAACTCTGCCTAGATGGTAGTGGTGGCAATAGTTAGGGCACACTCTCTAGAAGGTAGTAGTAATAGTAATGGTTAGGGCAAATTGCCTACTTGGTAGTGGCTGTAGTGTTAAGGAGACACTCCCTATGAGAAAGTGGTGATAGTGGTTAGGGCACAGTCCCTAGCTGATAGTACTGACAGTAGTTGTGGCATATTCCCTAGCTCAGAATAATTAGTGATTAGGGCACACTCCATAGCAGGAAGAGGTGGTAGTGGATAGGGCACATTCCCTACCGGGTACTGGTGATAGTGGTTAGAGCACACTCTCTAACTGCTAGTGGAGATATTAGTTAGGGCACATGCCCTAGATGGTAGTCATGGTAATGGTAAGAGCACACTCACTAGCTGGTTGTAGTGATAGTGGTTAGGGCATACTCTCTAGTTGGTAGTGATAGCAGTGGTTAGGGCACACTGTCTAGTGGGTAATGATGATAGTGGTTAAAGCATGCTCCCTAGATAGCACTCATATAAATGGGTAGGGTGCACTTCTTAGATGATAGTATTTGTAGTAGTTATGGCACATGGTCTAGCTGAACATGATGGTAGCAGTTAGGGCACACTCACTAAATGACAGTGATAGTAGTGGTTATGGCACACTCCCTAGCAGTTAATCATGGTAGTGGTGGTAGTGTGTTCGAGGCAGTCCCTCTACATGGTAGTGGTGCTAGTGGTTAGGGCACACTCCCTAGATTGTATTGATGGCAATGCTTAGGGAAAACACTTCCTTGCTAGTAATAGTGTTGGTAATGGTGATAGTGGTTATTGCACACTCCCTAATGGGTAATGATGGTACTGGCTGTAATGTGTTTCCTAGACGGTACTCATATTAATAGGCAGGGCACACTTCATAGATAATAGATAGTAGTGGTTAGGGCACACTCCTCAGTTGATAGTGAGGGTAATGGTCAGGGTACACTCATAGCTTATAGTGGAGCTAGTGGTTAGGGCATCCTCCCTAGCTGATATTGGTGGCAGTAGATAGGGCATACTCCTTAGCAGGTGCAGGTAGTAATGATTTGGCACCCAACCCTGCTGCTAATGGCAGCAGTGTGTGGGCGCACTCCCACGGTAGTAGTGGTGGTAGTGGTTAGGGCACACTCACTAGCTGGTAGTGATGGTAGTGGTTAAGATTCGCTACCTAGTTGATAGTAATGGTAGTGGTTAGGGGACACTACTTAGCTTTTAGCGATGGTAGTGCTGGTACTAGCTAGGGTACACTCTCTAGCTAGTAGTAATAGTAGCAGTTAAGGCACACTCCATAGCTAGTAATGATGATAGTAGTTACAGCACACTCCCCCAGCTAGTACTGATGCTAGTAAGTAGGGCACACCCCCTAGGTGATAAATGATGGTAGTGGTTAGGGCAAACTCTTTAGCTGGTAGTGGTGGTAGTGGTTATGACACACTCCCTAGATGGCAGTCATGGTAGTGGTTAGGGCAGACCCGCTAGCTGGCAGTGGCAATACTGGATAGGTGCACACCCCAGGAGGTAGTGGTGGTAGTGGTAGTAGTGGTTAGGGCACACTTTCTAGATGGTAGTGATTGTAGTGATCAGGCCACAATACCTAACTGGTAATGGTTGTAGTGATGGTAGTGGTTAGAGCATACTGTCTAGCTGGGTAGAGATGGTAGATGATAAGCTTCACTCCCTAGCTAGTAGTGGTGATAGAGGTTAGGACATACTCCCTATCTGGTAGTGGTGGTAGTGGTTAGGGAACCCTGCCTAGCTGGTGGTAGTGTTACTGGTCAGGGCACACTGCCTAGATGGTAGTGGTGATAATGGCAGGGGCACACTCCCTAGGAGAAAATGGTAGTAGTGACAGCAGTTACAGCACACTCCCTATTTCAGAATAATGGAAGTGATTAGGGCACACTCCATAGCAGGAAGAGGTGGTAGTGGATAGGGCACATTCCCTACCAGGTACTGGTGATAGTGCTTAGGTCACACTCCCTAGCTGCTAGTAAAGATAGTAGTTATGGCACAATGATGGTGGTCATGGTAGTGGTAAGGGCACACTCACTAGCTGGTAGTTGTGATAATTGTTAGGGTATACTCTCTAGATGGCAGTGATAGCAATGGTTAGGGCACACTCCCTAGATTGTATTGATGGTAATGCTTAGGGAAAACACTTCCTTGCTAGTAGTAGTGGTGATAGTGGTTATGGCATACTCCATGGTGGGTAATGATGGTATTGGGTAGAGCATGCTCCCTAAAATGCACGCACTCGAAGCACTCCTCAGTATGAGGAAAATCGATATATGTGCAGTAACAAAAACCTGGTTTAAGGCTCCAGAGAGTACCCCAGCACTACCAAGCTAAAACTCATACCATACATATAGGCCACAGAACCTGGACCAAAATACAAAAGGCGGAAGAGTATCCATATTCATCAAGGATACCCACACCTCTAGGTTAGTGGCACAGCACGATGCTTCAGAGATCATCCATGTACAACTAACAATGGGCAAAACTGCAATTCAAATTGTAGCTTGCTACAGATCACCCACCATGTCCCAGGACCCCCATTCCGCATTTCTGGAAACACTGGGAAACATAAATGTCCTAACAAACACCCTAATATTGGGTGATTTCAACTACCCAAACATTAACTGGGAGAATTACTCAAGTACTAACTCCCTTGCCCAACATTTCCTAGAATTTATAAACTCAAACGCCCTGGATCAACTGGTCAACACTCCCACCAGAGGTGACATATTGAACCTGGTCATCACCAACATGGGTGACCGGTGTTCCACACCGGAGGTCAACCCCTCGCTGGTTAGATCTGACCATAAACAAATCACTTTGGATATCCACATTCCACCCCCACCCCCAGACAAGGAAACCACAATGAAAAACATTTTAAAAGCAAACTTCATGTTACTTAAGACTGAGGTGGAAAGTTTCAAAGCCCCTATGCTAAAGGATAACGCTGTCCAAGCTGCAAAATCCTTTACTAATGCATTCCACGGACACCTACAAGAATGCATGGATTGTGCTATCCCAAGCAAAACCAAGACTCACTCATCCAAGAAAATGAAACCAGTCTGGTGGACCTCTGCCATAAACAAGCTATACAATAGAAGGAGGAAATTAGTACAGAAAAAAGTAAAATCCCAAGATGGGAAGACATCCCTGATCAGTATCAGAAAGAAACTACGATCCCTCACAAAATCGTCCAAGGTGAGCTTTGAAAGAAAACTTGCCAAGGACTCCAAAGATAATCACAAGGCATTCTTTAGCTATGTCAAGAATCTAAGTGGCAATGCTCAGATCTGCTCGGAGTTAGTGCAGAATGGCAGAAAATACACTGAACCAACCGATATTGCCAACATCCTGGCAGACAGGTTCAGTGCAAACTTCGCCCCCCTCTCACTCCCAAAAGGGCCCATAACCATACCAGAAGAATGTAAAGCCCCTGAAATCATAGACACTCAGCTTAAAACAGCCCTCTCCAAAGCCAAAAAGACAGCATCAATGGGACAGGACGGTGTCCCAGGCTGTGTCCTACATGAGCTCAAAGATGAACTAACCCCTCACCTAAACACACTGTTCAAACTCAGCCTCTCCACAGGCTACATACCCATAGAGTGGTGCACAGCAACGGTTATTCTGCTCCACAAAGGTGGAGCCACAACAGACGCTGGGAACTATTGCCCTATAAACCTGGCTAGCTTGTTCTGCAAGGCTATGGAGTGCATCATCATGGAACTCATTAACAGAGACATTGGGAACCTCCAAACAGTGGACCCTACCTAGTTCGGCTTTGTTAAGGGCAGATCATGCCTCCTAAACCTGGTGGACTTCTTTGAGATAGTTAGCAAGGCTATAGATGAGGGAAAGGTGATACACACAGCATACCTAGACATCACAAAGGCCTTCGACACAATTCCCCATTCTGGTATTATAGACAAGGTCACCAGCCTGAACATAAACCCCTGTGTTACAAGATGGGTTGTCAAATGGCTCACGGACAGAACCCACATGGTGAGAGTTGCAGGAGCTAGGTCTGACTCTAAACCGGTTACAAGTGGCATTCCCCAGGGCTCAGTCCTAGGACCCCTCCTGTTTGGCATATACTTCTCAGAGGTACAGGCAAGCACAGGAGGACTATGGCTGACCAAGTTCACAGACGACTGCAAACTAGGGGCTATAATTGACTCTCCAGCTGACACAGACATCCTCCAAAAGGGTCTCACTGAGACGGATACCTGATGTCAAAATCATGGCCTCAAGCTAAATGCCAAAAATTGCATAGTCATCCCCTTTGGAAAAAACAAAGTACCCACAAACTACCACATAGGTGGTAGCCCCCTAAATATGGGAAACGTAATAAGGGATCTGGGAACCCAAGTAGATAATAATCTCTCCTTTGATAATCACATTGCCAAAGTGGTTAGAAAATCTTTCTATGTGGCCCACCTAATCACAAAAGGGTTTGCATCCTGATCAAAAGAGCTCATTGTGTCCCTCTACTCATCACTCATCAGACCCATCATAGAGTACAATGCCCTATTTGGGATGTACCTTACAAGACACCTGCAACAGCTAGAAAGACCACAGAAGTATCTCACCAAGAGAATCACTGGCCTCAAACTGATGCCCTATGCAGCTCGACTGAAGAGGCTCCAGCTGTACTCGGTTGCATACCACCTACTCAGAGGTGAACTCTGCCTGACATACAAGGCCATGTCCAACTCAGAATTGATGGACATGCTCCACCTAAAGAAAACCTTATCCCCTCAAGCCACACACTCTAGGGATCTTAACCTCACCACAACAACAAATAGGACATGCTAGAGGGATAGATTCCTGTCCCAGAGACTTCCCATGCTTTGGAACAAGATTCCAATCTACATTAGGCAGAGCTCCTCCCTAACACATTTCAAGACAAACCTTGACGAG
Organism: Protopterus annectens; assembly: GCF_019279795.1. Lineage (NCBI taxonomy): Eukaryota > Metazoa > Chordata > Ceratodontiformes > Protopteridae > Protopterus > Protopterus annectens. Next base: position 1,500,702,157 of record NC_056729.1, read on the forward strand.
TGGATGGGAAACAGAAAGTTTACCCCAGGATCACTTCAGTGGCTCTGCTGAACAGAGGCACAGGGAACTAATCTAAGGGGACGGTGAAAGCCAACACATTCTGGCTTGGCTTATAAATTCCTTTGGGCAGATAGCCTAGTACCAACCTATGAACCTAAATAGTACTCATATTAATGGGCATGGCACACTTCTTAGATGATAGTGATGATTACTGGGTAGGGTTCATGCTCTAGCTGAAAGTGATGGTGGCAGTGAGGGCACACTCACTAGAAGATAGTGATGGTAGTGGTGGTAGTGTTTGAGGCGCTCCACTACCTGGTAGTGGTGCTAGTACTTAGGGCACACAACCTAAATTGTATTGATAGTAGTGATTAGGGCAAACATTCTCTGCTAGTAGTAGTGGTGATAGTGGTGATAGTAGTTAGGGCACACTGCCTAGCGGGTACTAGTGGTACTAGTAGAAGTTTTTAGGGCACAGTCTTTGAATGTTAGTGTTCATAGTAGTCACGCCACACACCACACCATAGCTGACCGTGGTGGTAGAGGCACACTCCCTAGCAGGAAGTGGTTGTAGTGGTTAGGGCACATTCTGTAGTTGTAGTGCTGGCAGTCATTATGCAACACTCTATGTCCGATAATGAAGGCAGTATTTAGGGCATGCTCCCTAGCAGGTATTCATAGTAGTGTTTAGGGACATACCCTAGCTGGTACCGATGATAACAGTACACACTCCCTAGCTCGTATTGGTGGTAGTGATTAGTGCACACTTCCTAGCTAGTAGTGGTCATGGTGGTTAGGTTGTTGTAATTGTTAGGACACACTCCTTACCTGATAGTGATGTTAGTGGTTAGGTTACAATCCTGATGTAGTAGTCATGGTAGTGATTAGGGAACACTTGATAGCTGGCAGTGGTGGTAATGGTTAGGGCACATTCTTGCACTGGAAGATATGGTAAGTAGTTAGGGCTTACTCCCTAGCAGGTAATGGTGCTAGTATCTAGGGTACACTCGAGAACTGGAAGTAGTGATAGTGGTTAAGACACACTCCCCATTTGGAAGTGAAGGTAGTGGTTAGGATACACTCCCAAGGTGGGATTGGTGGGAATGGTTAGAGCACACTCCCTAGCTTGTAGTGGGGTAATATGGCACACTCCCTAGCTGATAGTGGTGGTAGTGGTGATAGTGGTGAGAACACCCTGTCAAGTTGGTAGTGGCAGTAGTGGTTAGATCACACTCCCTAGCTGATAGTGATGGTAGTGGTTAGGGCATACTCACTAGCTTGTAGTGGGGTAATAGGGCACACTCCCTAGCTGGTACTGGTGGTTGTGGTTAGGGCACACTCCCTAGCTGGTAGCTGGTAGTGATGATAGTGGTTAGGGCACACTCCCTAGCTGGCAGTATTTGTAGTGGACAACAGATACACCATAGCTTATAGTACTGCTAGTGTTTAGGGCACACTCCCTAGATAGAAATGATGGTAGTGGTTAAGGCACACTACCTAGCTTGTAAAGGTGGTAGTGGCTATGGCACACTCCCTACCTGGTAGTGGTGGAAGTGGTAGTAGTGGTTAGTGCACACTAGCTGACAGGTATTCATAGAAGTGGTTACGGCACACTCCCTAGTGGGTAGTAGAGGCAGTGTTAATGGTTAGGGAGCACTCCTTAGCTGATAGTGGTGACAGTTGTGAGAGCACATTCTCTAGTTGGTAGGGGTGGTAGTGGTTTGGGCACACTACCTAGCTGGTAGTGTTTGTAGTAGGTAGGACACATTCGATAGCTGGTAGTGATGGCAATGGTTAGGGCACACTCCCTATCTGATTGTGATAACAAGGGTTAGGGCACACTCCCTAGTAAGCAGTGATAGTAGTGGTTGGGGCACACTATCTAGTTGGTAGTGGTGGTAGTGATTGGGTCACAGTCACAACCTGATAGTGGTGGTAGTGGTTGGGGCACAGTCTCAACCTGGTAGTGGTTAGGGCACACTTCCTAGCTGGTAGTGGTTGTACTGGCTGGGGCATACTCACAAGCTGGAAGAGGTGGTAATGGTTAGGGAATACTCCCTAGCTGGTAGTGATGGCAGTGGATAGGGTACACTCCCTAGCAGTTAGTGGTGATAATGGTTAGGGTTAACTCCCTAACTTGTAGCACTGGTAGTTATTAGGACACACTCCCTTGCTGGTAGTAATGTTAGTGCTTACAGCACATTCCCTAGCTGATAGTAGTGCTAGTGGTTAGGACACACTCCTTGCCAAATATTTATGGTAGTGGTTAGGGCACATTCCCTAGCTGGAAGTGATGGTAATGCCAAGGGTACACTCCCTGCCTGGTTTTGGTGATACTGGTTATGGCACACCCCCTAGCTGATATTGATGGTAGTGGCTAGGGCACACTCCCTAGCTAGATGTTGTGGTAGTGAGGGACTGTTTAGGCCTCACACACTAGCTACTAGTGTTGGCAGTGCTTTGGGCTCACTTCCTAGTTGGTATTGGTGGTAATGGCTAGGGCACATTCCCTAGATGACAGTGATGGTAGTGGTTTGGACGCAATCCCTTGCTAGCAGTGGTGGTAATGGTTAGGGCAAACTCCCTAGCTGGCAGTGGTGGTAGTGGTTAGGGAACATTCCCAAGCTGCTAGTGGTAGTACTAGCTAGGGCACACTATTAAGCTGGTTGTGGTGGTATTGGTTTGGGTACATACCCTAGATGGTAGTAGTAGTAGTGGTTTGTGCATAGTTTCTAGCCGGTATTAATGGCAGTGGTTAAGGCACTCTCCCTAAAGATAGTGGTGGCTAGAGAATACTATATTGTTGGTAGTGGTGGTAGTGGTAAGGGCAGACTCCCTAGTAGGCCATGGTGCTAGTGACTAGGGCACAGTCCTTACCCGGTACTGGTGGTAGTGGTTAGGACACACTCTCTTGCTGGGAATAATGGTAGTGTTTAGGATGCACTCCTTAGCAGGTATTGGTAATACTGGTCAGTGCACACTCCCTAGCTGGTAATGGTTGTAGTGGTCAGTACATTCCCTAGTTAGTTGAAGTGGTAGTGTTGATAGTATGCAGGGCACACTCTTTTGCTGGTAGTGACACTAGTGGATAGGGCACACTACATAGCCAGTAAAGATGGTAGCGGTTAGACCATACTCCCTACATTGTACTAATATTAGTGAATAGGGAACATTCCTTAGGTTATAGTGATGGTAATGGTTAGGTCACACTATCTAGCTAGTACTGTTGGTAGTGGTTAGGGCACACTCTGTAGCAGGTAGTCATGGTAGTGTTTGGGCATAGCCCTTAGCTGGTAGAGGTCATAGTGGTGTTAGTGATAGTAGTGGTTAGGCTAGACTCCATAGCTTGTAGTGGTGGTAGGGATTAAGACACACTCTCCTGCTGGTGAAGGTGGTAGTGGTTATAGGGCACTCCCTAGCTGATAGTGATGGTAGTGGTTAGGGGACACTCCCTAGATGGTATTTGTGGAAGTGGCTAGAGCAAACTCCCTAGCTGGTGATGGAGGTAGTGGTTAGGGCACAGTCCTGCATGGGAGTGGAAGTAGTGGTTAGGTCACACTCCATAGATGGTTGTAGCAGTGGTTATAGTGCAGTCCTTAGCATGTAGTTGTGGGAGTGGTCAAGGTATACCCCTTCCATTTAGTGGTGGTAGTGGTTAGGTCTCCCATGTTGGAGGTGGTGATAGTGGTAAGGGAATACTCCCTTGCAGGTAGTGGTCATAGTGGTAAGGGCACAGTCCCTAGCTGGTAGTGGTAAGACTGTTTAGGGTCCAGTCCCCAGCTCATGGTGGTTGCAGTGGTTGGGACACACTTCCTATAGGTGGTGGTACTGGTTAGTGCACTATCTCTATCTGGTAATGATGACAGTGGTTAGTGCACACTCCCTACATGATACTGGTAGCAGTGGTTAGAGTATACTCCCCTGCTGGTAGTGGTGGTAATTATTAGGGCACAATCCCTAGTTGGCAGTTGTGATAGTGGTTATGGTACACTCCCAAACTGACAGTGGTAGTACTGGCTAGGGCACACTATCTAGCTGGTTGTGGTGGTACTGGTTTGGGCACACTCCCTATATGGTAGTGGTGGCAGTGGTTAGAAAATGCTCTCTAGCTGTTAGTGTTTGTTTTGGTTAGGACACACTCCTTACTTGTAGTGGTGGCAGTGATTAGGGCAAACACCCTAGCTGTAGTGGTAGTAGTGGTGATACTGTTCAGGGCACAGTCTCTAGCTGGTAGTGACAGTAGTAGATAGGGCACACTCCATAGCTTGTAGAGATGGCAGTGGATGGTGCACATGCCCCGGATGGTACTAATGTTAGTGGGTAGGGAACACTCCCTAGGTGATAGTGGTAGTAGTGGTTAGGGCTCAACCCCTAGCAGGTAGTCATGGTAGTGATTTGGGTACACTCTCTAGCTGGTTGTGGTGGTAGTGGTGTTAGTTGTGGTAGTTGTTGTGGTACACTCCCTAGCTGGTAGTGATGGTAGTGGCTGGGATACTCTCCCTAGCTGGTAGTAGTGGTAGTTGTTAGGGTACACTTCATTGCTTGTAGTGGTAGTAGAGGTTAAGGCACATTCTCTAGCTGATAGAGGTGGCAGTGGTTATGGGACACTCCCTAACTGATATTGATGGTAGAGGTTAGGACTCAATCCATAGCAAGTATTGATAGTAGTGGTTGGTTAAGGCACATTCCCTAGCTGTTAGTGATGGTAGTGGGTAGGGAACACTCCATGGATGGTAGTGGTGGTAGTGGTTACAGCACACTCAATAGATGGCAGCAGTAGTAGTGGTTATGCTTCAGTCCCTAGCAGGCAGTGATGGTATGGTTAAGGCACACCCATTGCATTTGGTGCTAGTAGATGTTAGAACACTCTCCCCATTTGATGGTGGTGATTATGGTAAGGGAATACTCCCTTGGAGATACAGGTGGTAGTGTTAAGGGCACATTCTCTAGTTAGTAGTGTTAAGACTGTTTAGGTCCCACTCCCTAGCTCATAGTGACTGCAGTGGTTAGGATACAGTTCCTACAGGTAGTGGTGGTAGTGGTTAGGCACACTCCCTAGGTTGGGTCTATATCATAACATTGAAGTTCTCTAATATTGAATGTTATTATATCAAACCCTAAACACTGAAATGTGAAAACATCGAACAGTCAAAATAGCAATTTTTTTCCCAGGGATAAAATTTGCTGTTCCGAGAAACATACACACAGCACAAACACACACAAAAAACAGCCATCCACACACATGCACTTAAAACCCTACACCTAAACTAAACTTTACATACAGTACTAGCTATCCACTTACCTTAACCCAACCCTAATCCTAAGATCTGTCACTATCGCACACTCACCTCACCCACGCCCTAACCCTAACTCACCTAACCCGCCCCCTAACCCTAACCTACACACAATTGCACACTTACCTGACCTGCGCCCTAACCCTAACTCACCTAACCCGCCCCCTAACTCTAACATACACACAATCGCACACTTACCTGAACCCACACCCTAACACTAACATCCACACAACCGCACACTTACCTGATAGGCGCCCTAACCCTAACTCACCTAACCCGCCCCTAACCCTAACATACACATAATCGCACACTTACTTGAACCCGACCCGTAACACTCCAACATATCGAATGCTGAAAACAGCAAAGCTACAGCAACGGCCCACTGAATTCTTTCCCTGGGAAAGAATTAGATGTCCTGCACCTTCGCTGTTTTCAGCATTCGACATTACAGTTCGATATTATAACATTCGATGTTAGAGAACTTCAATGTTATAATATAGAACCGGTTTACTATTGAATGTGCAAATGCACTTCGTTCGAACGGTGACCTCATCGACCTGTTTGCGCGAACCGAAACTGCGAAAACTGTTCGCTAGCGAACCAAAACCGCGAAAACGTCGATGATCGACATTACCGGCCACGCAACACCTCCACACCCATGCTACCATGGGTCAGATAGGGGCGAGGTTTTGCCGTTCGCACATCTGGGAGTCGGTGTAGTGGCGATCGCAGTTCCGCGTTCGTGCAAGACGAGTCGCACATGTCGGGATCGACCTTTCAATAGTAAACCTATAGAACCCCCTAGGTCATAGTGGTTGCAGTGGTTAGGACACACTTCCTAAAGTAGTGGTGGTAGTGATTAAGCGCACTGTCTAGGTGGCACTGGTGGTAGTGTTTACGGCACATGCCATAGCTGATAGTGGTGGCAGTGGTGAGTGCATAGTCCCTAGCTGGTAGTAGTTAATGGCACACTCCCTAGCTGGTAGTGTTGGAAGTAGTTAGGGTGTATTCTATAGCTGGGTGTCAAGGTAGTGGTTAGGGCACAATTCCTGTCTGACTGTGAAATCAGGTGTTAAGGCACACTCCCTAGCAGATAGTGATAGCAGTGGTTGAGGCACACTGCCCAGCTGATAGTGGTGTTTGTGGTTGGGGCACACTCCCTACCTGGTAATGGTTAAGGCACACTTCATAGCTGGTAGTCATGCTGCTAGTTAGGGCACACTCACAAGCTGGAAATGGTGGTAGTGGTTAGGGAACACTCTCTAACTGATAGTACTGGTAGTTATTAGAGCTTACTTCCTAGCTGGCTGTTGTTGTAGTGGTTAGGGCTCACTCCCTAGAGAGAGTAGTCATAATGGTTAGGGCTCAAACCTTTTCTGGTAGTAATGGTAATGCACATTCCTTAGCTGGTAGTAGTGCTAGTGGTTAGGACACACTCCCTAGATGGAAGTGATGGTTGTAGTTAGGGTTCAACTCCTAGCTGGTAGTGTTGGGAGTGTTGGGAGTGGTTAGGATGCAATCTCTATCTAGTAGTAGTGGTAGTGGTAAGGCTATACTCTCTAACTAGTAGTAATGTTAGTGCATAGGACATACTCCCTAGATGAGAATGATAGCAGTGGTTCAGGTAAACCCTCTAGCTGGTAGTGATTGTAGTGGTTAGGAAACACTCCATAGATGATATCAATGGTCGTGGTTAGTGCAACACACTAGCTGGTAGTGTTGGTACTGGTTAGGGCACACTCCCTAGCTTGTAGTTGTGATAGTTGTTAGGGCATGTTTACTAGCTGGTCATGATGGCTGTTGTTACAGCATACTCCCTACTTGATAGTGGGTGCAGTAGGTAGGGCACAATCTCTAGCTGGTTTTGGTGGTAGTGGTTAGGACACACTCCCTAGCTGATAGTTGTGATAGTGGAAGTAGTGGTTAGGCCAAACACCCTAGCTGGTAGTGATAGTAGTGGTCATAGCACACTCTCTAGCTGGTCATGATAGTTGTGGTTAGGGCACACTCCTTAACAATTAGTGGTGGCAGTGGTCATGGGACAGTCCTTAGCTGATACTGATGGTAGGGGATAGAGCACATTTTATACCAGGTACTGATGGTAGTGGTTAGGGCACATTCCCTAGATTGTGGTGATGTTAGTGATTAGAGCATACTCCATAGACGGTATTAATGGTATTTGGAAGGGCACTCTCCCTAGCTGGTAGTGATAGCAGTGATTAGACCACACTCTCTACCTGGTAGTGGTTGTATTGGTGGTAGTGGTTAGGGCACACTTTTGGGTCACCTCCCATAGCAGATAATGATTGTAGTGGCTGGGGCACACTCTCTTACTGGTTGGGCTGGTATTGGTTAGGGCACATTCTCTAGATGGTAGCGTTGGTAGTGGTTAGGTCACACACATTATCTGGTAGTGATAGTTTTTAGGGCACATTCCCTAGCTGGATATATTAGTATTTGTTAGGGCACATTCTCTAGCAAGTAGTCATGATAGTGGCCAAGGTACACTCCCTAGCTGGTAGTGCTGATAGTTGTTAGGGGACACTGCCTAGCAGGTTGTCATGGTAGTGGTTAGAGCACACTCCCTAGCTGGTAGTATTGGTGATTTTAGGGCACACTCCCTAAAACTGCCTAGCAGGTTTCCTAGTAATGGTTTGAGTACACTCCCTAGCTGGAATTAGTTGTAGTTTTAGGAGACACTCCCTAGTTGGTAGTTAACACAACTAGCAGCTAGGGAGTGTTTCCTAACTGCTACCACCACTACCAGCTAGAGTGTATGCCCTAACCACTACCAACACTACATTTAGGAAGTGAGTCCTAACCACAACTACCAGTACAAGCTACAGAGTGTGCACTAGCCACTACCATCACTAGCAGCCAAGGAGTGTGCCTTGGGTCACACACATTATCTGGTAGTGATAGTTTTTAGGGCACATTCCCTAGCTGGATGTATTGGTATTTGTTAGGGCACACTCTCTAGCAAGTAGTCATGATAGTGGCCAAATTACACTCCCTAGCTGGTAGTGCTGATAGTTATTAGGAGACACTGCCTAGCAAGTTGTCATGGTAGTGGTTAGAGTACACTCCCTAGCTGGTAGTATTGGTAGTTTTAGGGCACACTCCATAAAACTGCCTAGCAGGTTTCCTGGTAATGGTTTGAGTACACTCCCTAGCTGGTATTAGTCATAGTTTTAGGGGAAACTCCCTAGTTGGTAGTTCACACAACTAGGAGCTAGGGAGTGTTTCCTAACTGCTACCACCACTACCAGCTAGAGTGTGTGCCCTAACCACTACCAGCACTACATTTAGGAAGTGAGTCCTAACCACAACTACCACTACAAGCTACAGAGTGTGCACTAGCCACTACCACCACTAGCAGCCAGGGAGTGTGCCTTAACCACTATCACCACTACCTGCTAGGAAGTGTGCCCTAGCCACTACCATAATTCTCAGCTAGGTAGTGTGCCCTAACCACAACCTCTACTACCAGCTAGGAAATGTTCCCTCAATGCTACCACCATTTCCTCCTAGGGAGTCTGTGCTTACACTATCACCACTACTCACAAAGGAGTGTTCCCTGACCACTACCACCACTATTTTCTATGGGGTGTGCCCCAACCACTGCCATTAATACCAGCTCCAGAGTGTGCACTAACCATTACTACCACTACCATCTAGGGAGTGTGCCCTAACAACTACCACCACTACCATTTACAAAATGTGCCCTAACCAGTGCCACAACAAGCAGCTAAGAAGTGTGCCCTAACTATTACCATCACTGCCAGCAAGTGGTTGTGCCCTAACCACTATCATCATTATCATCTAGACAGTGTGCCCTAACCATTACCACCAATACCAGTTAGGAAGTATGCCCAAAGCACTACCTTCACTATCAGCTAGGAAGTGTGCCCTAACCACTACAACCACTATCAGCTAGAGAGTGTTCCCAAACCAGTACTAACACTATGAACTAGTGTGTGTGCCATAGCCACTACCTCCACTACCACAACTACTAGCTAAGGGGTCTGCCCTAATCATTACAACCACTACCAGCTAGGGAGTGTGTGTTAGCCACTACTACCCCAACACCATAGTGAGTGTGCACTAACAAGTACCACCATTACTGTTTAGGGAGTGTGTGCTAACCACTACCATCATTACCAGTTAGGGAATGTGCCCTAACCACTACCATCAATATTTGGTAGGAATTGTGCCCTAACCACTACCATCACAATCAGGTAGGGAGCATCCCCTAACCATTGCCACCACTACCAGTTAGGAAGTGTGCCCTAACTACTACCATTACTATCATTAAGGGAGTGCACCCAAACAACTACCACCACTACTAGCTTGGGTTTGTGCCTTAACCACTTCAACCACAACCACCTCTACCAGTTAGGGAGTGTGCACTAGCCACTACCATCACTACCAACTAGACAGTTTTCCCTAACCACTACCATGACTATCATCTAAGGAGTGTGCTCTAATCACTACCATCCCTACTGACTAGGGATTGTAACCACTACTATCATTACCAGCTAGACAGTGTGCCTTAACCACTATCACCACTACCAGCTTTAGGGTGTGTCTTAACTTCTTCCACTGCAACCACCTCTACCAGCTAGGGAGTGTGCACTAACCACTACCATCACTATCAGCTAGGGAGTGTGCCCTTACCTCTACAGTCACAACTATCTAGAGAGTGTGTCTAACCACTATCACCAGTATCACCATTACCAGTAGGAATTGTGTCCTAACAATACAACCACTACCCTTCAGGAGTGTGATCTAACCACTACATCCACTACCAGCTAGGGAGTGTGCTCCAAACACTAGGGAAGACTACCTAGGAGGAAGTGGTGGTTGTGGTTAGGGCACAGTCCCTTAGTTGTAGTGGTGGTAGTGGTTAGGACACAATCCCTAGTAGGTAGTAATGATAGTGGTTAGGAGACACTCCCTTGCTGCCAGTTGTAGCATTTCTTAGGGCACACTCCCTATAAGTAGGGTTGGTAGTGGTTAGGGCAAACACCCCATCTGTTAGTTGTAGCAGTGGTTAGGACACACTCCCTATGTGCTAGTTCTGCTAGTGGTTATAGTACACTCCCTAGATGGTAATGATAATAGTGGTTAGGAAAAACTTCCTAGCTGGTAGTGATGTCATTGATTAGAGCACACACTAGATGGTACAGATTTTAGTGTGTAGGGCACACTCCCTAGATGATAGTGATGGTAGTGGTTAGGGCACAATCTCTAGCTGGTAGTGGTTGTAGTAGTTAGTGCACACACTATAGCAGGTAGTGATTGTAGTGGTTAGGGCACACTCCTTAGCAAGTAGTCATGGTAGTACTTTGGGTACACTCTCATGCTGGTAGTTGAGTTGTGGTGGTAGTGGTTTTGGTACACTACCTAGCTGGTAGATATGATATTGGTTAGGGCACACTTCATGGATGGTAGTGGTGGTAGTAGTTAGGGCATATTTTAGAGCTAGTAGTGATTGTTGTGGTAAGGGCAGATCCCCTTGCATTTAGTGGTGGTAAGTGGTTAGGGCACTCTTCCTATTTGTTGGTGGTGATAGTTGTAAGGGCATTCTCAGGAATTAGTGATGGCAGTGGTTAAGGCACACTCCCAAGCTGGTGGTGGTGGTGGTAGCCATTATGAGACACCCAATTGCTGATAGTCATGGTAGTGGTTAATTCACACTCCTTAACAGGTAGTCATGGTAATGGTTATGGCATACTCCCTAGCTGGTAGTGATGTCATTTCCTAGCTGGCAATGGTAATAGTGGTTAGGGCAAACTCCCTACCTGACAGAGGTGGTAGTGATCTGGCTTGCGCTCCCTAGCAGGTAGTGGTGGTGGTAGTGGTTAGGGCACACTCTCTAGCAGGTACTGTAGCTACTGGTTAGATCACACTCCCTAGCTGGCAGTGGTGGTAGTGATTAGAGCGTACATCCTTGCTGGTAGTTGTAGTACTGGTTTGCACACACTCCATAGCTGGAAATAATAATAGTGGTTAGGGAAGACTCTTTAGGTGGTAGTGATGGTAGTGGTTAGAGCTTACTCCCTAGCAGGTAGTGGTGGTAGTATTTAATGTGCACTGTCTAGCTGTACTGGGGGTAATGGTTAAGGCACACTGCCTAAATGGTAGTTATGGTAGTGGGTGGGGCCCACAATCTAGATGATAGTGTTGGTACAGGTAAGGCCACACTCTGAAGCTGGTAGTGGCAGTAATGGTTAGGGCACACTCCCTAGCAGGTAGTGATGGTAGTGGATAGAGCACATTCCCTAGCAGGTAGTGACAGTTGTCCTTGGGGCACACTCCCTAGCTAGTAGTTGCAGTAGTGGTTAGGGCTCAATCCTAACTTGTACTGGTATTAATGGCTAGGGCACACTCCTGAGCTGGTAGTGATGGTAGTGTTTAGGGCACATACCCTAACTGATAGTGGTGGTAGTGTTTTGGACACGCTCCCTAACTGGTCGTGCTGTTAGTTGTTCAGGCACACTCCTTAGCTGGTAGTGGTTGTAGAGATTAGGGCATGCTCCCTACAGGTAGTCATTAGGGCACAAACCTTATCAGGTAGTAGTGGTAGTGGTTAGGGTACACTCCCTACCAAGCAGTCATGCTATTAGTTAGGGCACACTCCCTAGATGGTAGTGATTGTGCTGTATAGGGCACACTCCCTATCCGGTAGTGATAGTAATGGTTAGAGAACTCTCCCTAGATGGTGCTGATGTTAGTACACTCTCTAGATGATATGGATGGCAGTGGTTAGGACATACTGTCTAGCTGGTAGTCATGGTAGTGGTTAGGGCACACTCCCTAGTGGATAATGATGGCAGTGGTTAAGGCAAACTCCCTATCAGGAAGTCATGGTAGTGGTTTGGGCACACTCTCTAGCTGGTAGTGGTGGTACTGGGTATGGGACACTCCCTAGCTGATAGTGATGGTAGTGATTAGGGAACATTCCATAGCAGGTACTGATTGCAATGGTTAGGGTAAACTCACTAGCTGGTAGATATGGTAGTGGCTAGGGCACAGTATCTTGCTGGTAGTGGTGGTAGTGCTTATGGGACACTCATAGGCCTATAGGTTCATAGGTGCATACTAGGTTAATAACCACAAGGGCTTTTTATGCCTAGCCATGCATCCCAAATCACTGACAAGTTTTGGTACCCTTGTTAAGTGTAAACAGGTGCTTGGGAGGTGAAACATTTACAAGCAAATGCCTGGGAGATTAACCTTTTACAGGCTGCCTGTGTCCATTAGAGACGTAGGTGCCAAACCAAGGATGGTTTTTATGTCCCCCATCCAATTGTCCAAGTTATACTTGAATTGGGTAACGGAGGAACTCTACTTCATATGGATGGGGAACCTTTTCCAGAGAAGGGGCAGTCTTTGGGATAAATACCTGTATCTACAGCAGGTCCTATTTATATCACAAGCAAGGCGTAAGTCTTTGGAATGGGAATTCTGGTGCTGTTTACTTTGCAGCTATACAGGAGGTCCATCAGAGTGGGGACTGACAATGCCTTATATGCCGGGCATAGATCTCCCTTTAACAGTCTGTAGGAGACAGAATACAGGGGTAGGGCCTTGAGGCAGTCTGCATAGGATATGCTACGTACACCATATATTGATTTAGTGAGGAACCTCTGTGGATGTTCCAGTTGTTAGATTTGCCTGGTTAGGTAAACACCAAATGGGGCATTGTACTCAATGATAGATCTGATGAATGCTGAATACAGTGCAACACTGACTTCTTTGGACCTACATGCCATACTTTTGTTTATAAGGTGCACAACATAGAATGATTTCCTCAATACTGTAGACACATGATGGTCAAATAGTAGATTACTGTCTATGTGAATCTTCAAGTCCCTGTCTACTGGATCAACTCTTAGGGGTATGTTGTCAATTAGATAGTTTCCAAGGGTAGATGACTTCCCAAAGTGTACTATTATGTATTTCATGACATTTAGTTTCAGTCCATGGCTCTGGCAACAGTTGTTTGTCTTTGTCAGCCCTTCCTGGAGAACATTTGTGTCAGTGGGCGATTCAATGACATCTCCTTATTTGCAATCATCTGCAAATTAAGCCAGCCAGAGGCAACTGGCATTGTCCTTGAGTTCAGAGAAGTAAATGCCAAAAAGGAGCAGTCCCAGGACAGATCCCTGAGGGACTCCACTTGTAACTGGCCTCTTTGTAGAGGTGGACTCCCCAGTTCTAACTTCCTGGGTCCTGCCTGTGAGCTAGCAGAATATCCACCAGGTGACATAAAGGTTTGTACCTAACCTCTTAAGTTTGTCAATATTGCCCAAGTGGGGGATTGTGTCAAACCCCTTTGCCAGATCAAGGTAGGCAGTGTGAACCATTTTGTCATCATCCATAGCTTTGGTGACCTTCTCAATGAAGTCCACCAGGCTGACCCGCCCTTGATGAAAACAAATTGGGATGGGTCCAGTATCTGGATGCTTCTTATGTCATTACTGATTATTTCTATGATAATTCTTTCTATGGCTTTGCATATAAAACTAGTGAGATTTATGGGTCTGTAGTTTCCAGGGTCTGTAGATGGCCCACTTTGTGCAGAGGGATGGCAGTTGCTGTTCTACATTCATGTGTCATGAAGCCTGTTTGGATGCTACAGTTAAATAGCAATTTCAGAGGGCCTGATAGATCATGTTTCATGCTATTTAGAAGGCAAGCAGGGCTATTGTCTTGGCCCACTGATGCAGTGTTCTTGGCCGTAGAGAGAGAGAGAGAGAGAGAGAGAGAGAAAGTATTAAAAACTGTCCCCTAGTAATAGAAGAGGGAGTTGCTCCCTAGCTGGTAGTTGTGGTAGTGGCTAGGGCAAACACCCTAGCTGGTAGTGGTGGCAGTAGTTAGGGCTCACTCCCTGGACAGCAATGGTGATAGTCTTTAGGGCATACTCCATAGATGGTAGTGGTAGTTCTGTTTATGGCACACTCCCTAGCTGGTAGTGATGGTAGCGGTTAGGGCAAACCCCTTTGCATTTTGTGGTGGTAGTGGTAGTTAAAGCACGTTCCCTATCTGGTGGTGGTGATACTGGTAAGGGCATAATCAACATGAGGTAGTGGTGGCAGTGGTTAAGGCACACTCCCAAGTTGTTGTAGGTGGTAGTTGTTATGAGACACCCAATTGCTGATAGTCATGTTAGTGGTTAGGGCACACTCCTTAGCAGATAGTCATAATGATGGTTAGGTCATACTCCCTAGATGGTAGTGATGGTATGAGTTAGGGTACACTCTCTAACTGGGAATGGTGGTAACGATTAGGGCAGACTCCCTACCTGCCAGAGGTGGTAGTGGTCTGGGGTGCACTTCCTAGCAGATAGCAGAGGTGGTAGTGGTTAGGGCACATTTCCTAGCAGGTACTACTATTAGTGCTTAGGTCATACTCCCTAGTTCGCAGTGGTGGTAGTGGTTAGGACAAATATCTTTTCTGGTAGTGGTAGTACTGGATTGCACACACTCCATAGCTGGAAATAATAGTAGTGGTTAGGGAAGACTCTTTAGGTCGTAGTGATGGCAGTGTTAGAGCTTACTCCCTAGCAGGTAGTAGTATTTAAGGTGCACTCCCTATCTGCTACTGGTGGTAGTGATTAAGACACACTGCCAAGATGGTAGTGGTGGTAGTGGGTGGATCACACACCCTAGATTATAGTGTTGGTACAGGTAAGGCCACATTCCCTAGCTGGCAGTGATGGTAGTGGTTAGGTCACACTCTCTAGCAGGTAGTGATAGTAGTGCTTGGGGCACACTCCTTAACTGGTAGTTGTAGTAGCAGTTAGGGCTCAGTCCCTAGTTTGTAGTGGTATTAGTGGTTAGGGCACACTCCTGAGATGGTAGTGGTGGCAGTGTTTAGGGAACTCCCTCAAGTTAGTAGTGATGGGAGTGACTTGGACATGCTACCTAGCAGGTTATGGAGATAGTGGTTAAGGCTCACTCCCTAACTGGTAGTGATGGTAGTTGTTAGGGCACACTCAATAGCCAGCAGTGGTTGTTGTGCATAGGGCACACTCGCTGCATGTAGCTGTTAGGGTACAAACCCTAGCAGGTAGTAGTGGTAGTGGTTAGGGCTTATTCCCTAGCTGGCATTAATGCTATTGGTTAGGGCACACTACCTAGATGCTAGTGATGGTAGTGGTTAGGGCACAATCCCTAGATGGTAGTGATGGTAGTGGTAGGGCATACTTCCCAGCTGTTAGTGGTAGTAGTCATGTTATTGGTTAGGGCACACTTCCTAGCAGGTAGTCATGGTAGTGGTAAGAGCATACCTCCTAGCTGGTAGTGGCTGTAGTTGTTAGGGCATACTTCCTAACTGATAGTGATGCTATTAGTTAGTGCACACTCCCTAACTGGCAGTGGTGGTAGTGGTTAGAGCAAACTCCCTACCTGGTAGAGTACACACTCAATAGTTAGAGTACACTCACTAATTGGTAGTGGTGGTAGTTTTTAGGACGCATTCCCTAGCAGGTAGCCATGGTACTGGTTAGGGCATACTCCCTAGGTGGTAGTTCTAGTGATTAGGGCACAGCCCATAGCTGGTTGTGGTCATAGTGGTTAGGGCACACTACTTAGCTGGCAGTGATGTTTGTGGTTACAGCACACTTCCTAGATGGTACTGATGGGAAATGGTAGGGTATACTCCCTAGCTGGTAGTGGTGCTAGTTTTTAGAGCACAATTCCTAGCTAGTGGTGGATGTAATGGTTAGGGCACACTGCTGAGTTGGTAGTGGTGGTAGTGGTTAGTGCACACTCCCACTGTGATGGTAGTGATGGTAGTTGTTAGGGCACACTCAATAGCTGGCAGTGGTTGTTGTGCATAGGGCACACTCCCTGCATGTAGCTGTTAGGGCACAAACCCTAGCAGGTAGTAGTGGTAGTAGTTAAGGCTTATTCCCTAGCTGGCATTAATGCTATTGGTTAGGGCACACTACCTAGATGCTAGTGGTTAGGGCACAATCCCTAGATGGTAGTGATGGCAGTGGTAGGGCATACTTCCTAGCTGTTAGTGGTAGTATTCATGTTACTGGTTAGGGCACACTTCCAAGCAGGTAGTCATGGTAGTGGTAAGAGCATACCTCCTAGCTGGTAGTGGCTGTAGTTGTTAGGGCATACTCCCTAACTGATAGTGATGCTATTAGTTAGCGCAGACTCCCTAACTGGCAGTGGTGGTAGTGGTTAGAGCAAACTCCCTACCTGGCAGAGTACACACTCAATAGTTAGAGTACACTCACTAATTGGTAGTGGTGGTAGTTTTTAGGACACATTCTCTAGCAGGTAGTCATGGTACTGGTTAGGGCATACTCCCTATGTGGTAGTTCTAGTGATTAGGGCACAGCCCATAGCTGGTTGTGGTCATAGTGGTTAGGGAACACTACTTAGCTGGCAGTGATGTTAGTGGTTACAGCACACTTCCTAGATGGTACTGATGGGAAATGGTAGGGTATACTCCCTAGCTGGTAGTGGTTCCAGTGTTTATTTATTTATTTTTTATTTATTTATTTAACATTTGTTGACCGGGAAAGTCCGACTAGGTTCCACAGATCCTGTTTTCAGCGGAGGCCCGGGGAGAAATGCTCCAGAAGCATGTCTTTAGAATGTGAGAGGAAACTGGAGTACCCAGAGGAAACCCACTCGAACACAGGGAGAACATGCAAACTCCGCACAGAAGGCACCCCAGCCGAGAATCGAACCGGAGAACCTCTTGCTGTGAGGCGACAGCATTAACTGCTGCACCACTGCGCCGTCCGCAAGTTTAGAGCACAATTCCTAGCTAGTGGTGGATGTAATGGTTAGGGCACACTGCTGAGATGGTAGTGGTGGTAGTGGTTAGTGCACACTCCCTAGCTGGTAGTGGTAGTTGTGGTTAGGACTCACTTCCCACATGTAATGTTGTTAGTGGTTAGGGCACAATCCCTAGCTAGTAGGGGTGGTAGTAGTTAGGACACACTCACCTGCTGGTAGTGGTGGTAATGCTGGTACTGGTTTGGGCACACTCCCTTCATGGTGGTGATGGTGTGGTTATGGCACAGACTCTGGCAGGTAGTGATGGAAGTAGTTAGAGCACATTTCTTAGCTGGTAGTGGTAGCAGTGGTTAGTGCACATTCCCTAGCATGTATTGATGGCAATGATTAGGGCACGCTCAGTAGCTGGTAGTGGTGTCAGTAATGATGGTAGTGGTTAGGACACACTGCTGATCTGATAGTGGAACAACTTCTTAGGGCACACTCCCTACCTAGCAGCATGGTAATGATTAGGGAACACTCCCTAGCTTGTACTAGTGTTAGTGGTTATGACATGCTCCCTAGCAGGTGATAATGGTAGTGGTTAGGGCACATTCCATAGCATAAAGTGGTGCTAGTATTTAAAGGATACTCCCTTTCTGTCAGTGGCAGTAGTGAAGTGGGCACACTCTCTACCTCGCAGTGATGGTATTGGTTAGGGCACACTTTTGAGATAGTAGTGATGGTAGTGGTTTGGGCAATCTCCCTAGCTTGTAGCAATAGTAGTGGTTAGGATACACTCCACAGTAGTTAGTGCTGGTACTGGTTAGGGCACACTCCCTTGTAGCTGGCAGTGGTGGTAATGGTTAGGGCATACTCTGTAGCTGGCAGTAGTGGTAGTGGTTAGGGGCACTCCCTACAGATACTTGTGGTATTGGTTAGGGCATATTCCCTAGCAGATATGGGACTAGTGTTTTGGGCACACTCACTAGCAGGTACTGTTGGTAGTGGTTAGAGCAAGCTCCCTAGCTTGTAGTGGTGGTAATGATTAGGGCACACTCTCTTGCTGGTAGTGGTGATAGGGTTGCTTATTGTTAGGGCACACTACATAGCTGATAGTGGTAGTTGTGGTTAGTACTCCCTTCCTACATATTAGGTTGGTAGTGGTTAGGGGTCAATCCCTAGCTGGAAGTGGTGGTAGCAGTTAGGGCACACTCACCTGCTGGTAGCAGTGGTAATGGTGGTCGTGGTTTGGGCACACTCCCTCAATGGCTGTGATGTTACTAGTTAGGATACACATCCTAGTAGGTAGTGATGGAAGTGGTTGTGGCATCTCCCTAGCTGGTAGTGGATGTAATGTTTGGGAAACACTCCCCAGCTAGTCATGAGGGTAGTGATTATGGCACACTCCTGATCTGGTAGTGATTGTAGTGTTTGGGGTAGACTACTTAACTGATTGTGGCAGTAGTGGATAGGGTACATTCGCAGATAGTCATGTTAGTGGTTGGGGTACACTCCATAGCTGCTGGTGTTGGTAGTTGTTAGGACAAACTGCCTAGTAGGTAATCATGGTAGTGGTTAGAGTACACTCCGTAGATGGTAGTGATGGTAGTTGTGGCAATTTCCGTAACTGGTTGTTATGATAGTGGATGGGGCACACTCCATACTTGGCAATGAAGTTAGTGGTAAGAGCACACTCCCTATATGGTACTGATGGGAGTTGGTAGGGTACACCCCCTATGTTGTAGGGGTTGTAGTAGTTACAGCAAATTCCCTACAAATAGTGGTGGTAGTGGTTGCGGCACACACCCTAGATGGTAGCAGTAGTACTGGTTAACACACACTCCCTAGTGGGTAGTAGTGCTAGTTGTAAGGGCACACTTTATAGTTGGCAGAGGTAGTAGTGGTTAGGACACACTTCATAGTTGGTAGTGGTAGTAGTGGTTAGGGCACACTCCCTACCATGTATTGATGGTAGTGATTAGGGCACACTCCATAGCTGGGATTGATGGTAGTGGTTAGGTCACACTTCTGAGCTGGTAGCGCAGCAAGTGGTTAAGGCACACTCCCTAGCTGACAGTGTGGTAGTGATCAGGGCACACACTTTAGTTTGTACTGTTGTTAGTGGGTACAGCCCACTCCCTAGAAGGTGGTGGTGGTAGTGGTTAGGGCATACTCTCTAGTTTGTACTGTTGTTAGTGGGTACAGCACACTCCCCAGAAGGGAGTGGTGGTAGTGGTATGGGCACACTCCCTAGCTTGTAGTCATAGTAGTGGTTAGGGCACACTCCCTAGTAGTTAGTGCTGTTACTGGTCAGAGCGCACTCCCTAGAAGATAGTGGTGCGAGTGTTTAGGGCATAGGTCATAGATGGCATTGGTGACAATAGTTAGATCACACTCCATAGCTGGCAGAGGTGGTAGTGGTTAGGGAACATTCCATACAGGTAGTGGTGGTAATGATTAGGGAACATTCCCTAGCTGATAGTGGGGCTAGTGTTTAGGGCACAGTCACTATTTGGCAGTTGTAGTGGTTTGGGCACACTCCCTAGCAGGTAGTGTTTGTAGTGGTTAGAGCACACTCCCAATCTGATAATGCTGGAACTGGTTCAGGCACATTCCCTAGCTGGTAGTAGTAATAGGGGTGCTAGTTGTAGGGCACACTTCCTAGCTGGTGGTGGTAGTAGTGGTTATGGCACATTCATGAGCTGGTAGCATTGCTAGTGACTAAGGCACACTCCTAACTGGTAGTGGTTGCAGTGGCTATGGCACAATCCACAGCAGACAGTGATGGTAGTGATTAGGGCACTCTCTCTACCTGGTATTGATGGTAGTGGTCAGTGTACACTCCCTAGTTCACAGAGGTGGTAGTGGTTAGGGCACACTACCTAGCAGATAACAATTGCAGTGGTTGAGGCACACTTTCTAACTGGTTGTAATGGTAGTAGTTAAGGCACATTACCTAGCTGGCAGTGTTGCTAGTGGTTAGGGTACACTCCCTAGCTGTTAGTAATAAAGAAATTCTTAGGTGGTAGTACTGATAGTTGTTAGGGCACCCTGCATAGCAGGTAGTCATGGAAGAGGTTAAGGTACACTTCCTAGCTGGTAGTGTTAGTAGTTGATAAGGCACACTGCCTAGCAGGTAGTCATGGAAGTGGTTAGGGGTCACTCCCTAGCTGGTAGTTGTGATAGTTGTTAGGGCACAATCCCTAGGTGGTAGTGATGTTAGTGGTTAGAGCACACTCCCTGGTTTGTACTGATGAAATTTGGTAGGAGACACTCCCTAGCTGGTAGTGGTAGTAGTGGTTAGGGTACACTCCCTGGCTAGTAGTGGTGGTAGTATTTAAGGTACACTCCCTGGCTGGTAGTGGTGCTAACGGTGGTAGTGGTTTAGACTCACTCTGTAACTGGTAATGATAATAGTGGATAGGTCACACTCCCTAGCAGGTAGTAATGGTCGTGGTTGGGGTACATTCACCTGCTGGTAGTGGTGGTAATACTGTTAGCAGTTTGGGCACACTCCCTTGATTGCAGTGATTGTAGTGGTTAGGGCACACACCCTAGCAGGTAGTGATGGAACACCTCCCTAACTGGTAGTTGATGTAATAGCTAGGTCACACTCCTGAGATTGAAATGGTGGTGGCTTTTATGGTACACTCCTTAGCTAGTCATGAAGGTAGTGGTTAGGGCACTATCCCAAGCAGGTAGTAATTGTAGTGTTTTTAGCACACTAACTAAATGGTTGTGGTGGTAGCAGTTAGGGTACATTCCCTGGCTGGTAGTGTTGGTAGTGGTTAGGGCACTCTCACTAGCTCGCACTGATGGTAGTGTTTTGGGCACATTACCTAGCTGATGATTTTGCTAGTTGTTAGGCACCACACTGCCTAACAGGTAGTCTTGACTGGGGTTAGGATACACTCCATAGATGATGATGTTGGTAGTTGGAAGGGCACACTGTCTAGTAGGTAGTCATGGTAGTGATAAGAGTACACTAGCTGGTACACTAGTGTTAGTAGCGGTTAGGGCACTCTCACTAGCTGGTACTGATGGTAGTGTTTTGGGCACATTACCTAGCTGATAATTTTGGTAGTTGTTAGGCACCACACTGCCTAACAGGTAGTCTTGATAGGGGTTAGGATACACTCCATAGATGGTGGTGTTGGTAGCTGGTAGGGCACAATGTCTAGCAGGTAGTCATGGTAGTGATAAGAGTACACTAGCTAGATAATAGTGGTGGTAGCTGTTCAGGCACATTCCATAACCGGAAGTCAAGGTATTGTATGCTGCACACTCCATAGCTGGTAGTGATGTTAGTGGTTAGAGTACACTCTCTGGATTGTACGGATGGGATTTGGTAGGGCATACTCCCTTGCTGGTTGTGGTGTTAATAGTTAAGGCACACTCCCTAGCTGGTAGTGGTGCTAATGGCGGTAGTGGTTCAGACACAGTCTCTAACTGGTAATGATAATAGTGGACAGGGCACATTCCCTAGTAAATAGTGATGTGGCTGAGGAACTTCCCTAACTGGTAGTCTATGTAATAGTTAGGGTACTGAGCTGATCGAAGGAAAGACACTGAGGAAACTTAGAACTATAATATATAACATTACGTATCCTGTTTTTTGTTTATTTTGTTCTTTATTTCTTTGTTATTTATTGCACTTTGTGTACTGTGTATTTTTCTAGCTAGTTTCACTGTGTGTGAGGTATTAACTGGAAATTCTCCACTTTTATTAAGCATCTGTTGGATTGTTTGTTTCTGATAACTTGTTGCAGTTAAACTCTTTTTCTAGAGGCTCCTTTAGCTGTTTAAAACTTTCATTTAAAGGCTCACTGCTGCTTTGCAGCTGTGAGAAACATGTCTGCAGTTTGTTCTAAGTAGTGAGGATATTTGTAGCATTTCCATATTCAGGCTTGTATTTGGGCCTAGTGTTTGTGGAGGCTGTGTGTCTGAGCACATATTCAGGGACATCTTGGTTTAGCCAAAGCCATCAGGCATTTCAGTGAGAGAGAATTGTTTGATGTCATTGGCTGACTGAGGTCACCTGGACTACAGCTTAGACTAAGCACCTCATTGGTTCTTTTGAGATTTCTTTCTTAAAAGCTGTCTCAGGTTTCAACTTTCTGTTACCTAAGAAGTTCAGCTGTGGGTGTTCTGCCATTTCACACTGAGCTGATCGAAGGAAAGACACTGAGGAAACTCGGAGCTATAATATATAACATTAAGTATCCTGTTTTTGTTTATTTTGTTCTTTATTTCTTTGTTATTTATAGCACTTTGTGTACTGTGTATATTTCTAGCTAGTTTCACTGTGTGTGAGGTATTAACTGGAAATTGTCCACTTTTATTAAGCATCTGTTGAGTTGTTTGTTTCTGATAACTTGTTGCAATTAAACTCTTTTTTCTAGGGGCTCCTTTAGCTGTTTAAAACTTTCATTTAAAGGCTCACTGCTGCTTTTCAGCTGTGAGAAACATTTCTGCAGTTTGTTCTAAGTAGTTGGGATATTTGTAGCATTTCCATATTCAGGCTTGTATTTGGGCCTAGTGTTTGTGGAGGCTGTGTGTCTGAGCACATATCCAGGGACATCTTGGTTTAGCCAAAGCCATCAGGCATTTCAGTGAGAGAGAATTGTTTGAGGTCATTGGCTGACTGAGGTCACCTGGACTACAGCTTAGACTAAGCACCTCATTAGTTCTTTTGAGATTTCTTTCTTAAAAGCTGTCTCAGGTTTCAACTTTCTGTTACCTAAGAAGTTCAGTTGTGAGTGTTCTGCCATTTCACACTGAGCTGTTCGAAGGAAAGACACTGAGGAAACTTGGAGCTATAATATATAACATTAAGTATCCTGTTTTTTGTTTATTTTGTTCTTTATTTCTTTGTTATTTACAGCACTTTGTGTACTGTGTATTTTTCTAGCTAGTTTCACCGTGTGTGAGGTATTAACTGGAAATTGTCCACTTTTATTAAGCATCTGTTGGGTTGTTTGTTTCTGATAACTTGTTGCAGTTAAACTCTTTTTTCTAGAGGCTCCTTTAGCTGTTTAAAACTTTTATTTAAAGGCTCAATGCTGCTTTTCAGCTGTGAGAAACATTTCTGCAGTTTGTTTCCCACCCTCCCTCCCTGTTGGTATAGAGTTTTTATAGTTGGTGGCTTTGCAGTTACCCGCCCCTAGTGTAAATTTGATCTGAGACCCTCCTCCCAGTCTAGTGTCATTATCTCATTCTACCCAGTACAGGGAGAACATTTGAGAAGGCCAATAAGCTTAGTTTCTGCTACTCCTTTCTCTCTTTTTTTTCTCTCTTTCCACTTAAAATAAAAATATATATATATCTGCTTTTACTGTATTTGTGTTTCTTCCTACTTTATTTTGCTTTTGCGTCATCTTAAAAGTTCTCAATTGTATTTATTACTGCTTGGTGTAACTCATTCCAAGTCTTTTAGTTTAAGCACTTGGGCTTCAGAACAGTTGTTTTACATTAGGAAGGTTTGTGGTCTGCACTGTAGTGGCAGAACAGGTAACTTACATCCTTCTAAGTTGGGAACTGCTGATTGAGAGCTCAGTGTCTGTTATTCTAAAAGTGTATTAATTCTGGTTTAAGCACTTGGGCTTCAGGTCAGTTATTTTACATTAAGAGGGTTCGTGGTCTGCACTCTTGTGGGAGGACAGGCTGGTCTCTGCCCTTCTGAGCTGGGAATTTCTGGGTAAAGGCTTATAGTGCCTGCATATTTGAATTGCTTCTTACTGAAATTGGTACACCTTGTTTGCTGTAGCATAGACTAGATCCAGGCCTGTTGAATCTAGCTTTGTTTGTATAACTTGAGCACTAATCCAGGCATTCTTTAAAGTATTCAATTGTATTTATTACTGCTTGGTAAGCTATCATTCTAAGTCTTTTGGATTAAGCACTTGGGCTTCAGACCAGTTGTTTTACATTAGGAAGGTTTGTGGCCTGCACTGTGGTGGCAGGACAGGTAGCTTATATCCTTCTAAGTTGGGAACTGCTGATTGAGGGCTCAGTGTCTGTTATTCTAAAAGTGTATTAGTTCTGGTTTAAGCACTTGAGCTTCAGGCCAGTTATTTTACATTAAGAAGGTTCATGGTCTGCACTCTTGTCGGGGGAGAGGCTGGACTCTGCCCTTCTGAGCTGGGAATTTCTGGTTAAAGGCTTATAGTGCCTGCATATTTGAACTGTTTCTTACTGAAATTGGTACACCTTGTTTGCTGTAGCATAGACTAGATCCAGGCCTGCTGAATCTAGCTTTGTTTCTATGCTTGTTGTTTGTTTGCTTGTTATTTCCCTGAAATGCTAATTCCACCTAAAATGCAGCTTTTAAGCGCTTCTGTGGATCCCTAGTGATATCTGCATTGCTTACTGTACTTATTTCCTTGTTTCACTTGAAATAAAGTTACTGTTTGTCGTTTTTGCATTTAAGTTACCTGTAACACATTGCATTTAAGTTACCTGGCACTTGCTCACTAAGTCAGCACTAAAAAATTAAAAGCACTACACCCTTACAAACTCCCCTTGAGTACCCTGTTCCCCATTGGCCCTTTTTTTCAATTATAAAGGAATTCCCAATACTATTCTAGCATGTCCAAAGGTCAGTTG
Organism: Protopterus annectens; assembly: GCF_019279795.1. Taxonomy (NCBI): domain Eukaryota; kingdom Metazoa; phylum Chordata; order Ceratodontiformes; family Protopteridae; genus Protopterus; species Protopterus annectens. Next base: position 1,500,726,809 of record NC_056729.1, read on the forward strand.
TCAATCTCCTCTCCGGTCCAGCTGGTGAATCTGGGAATCTTGAGGCAATGTTACAACTGCCTCATGTACACAGACAACCCTCTCCTCCTCCCAACAAATTCCAACACATGTGAGAGATGCAACCATATAGCCAAACTGGAGGCTAAGCTCTCTCAACTCAGTACTGGTGTAACCAGTCAGGAGGAGAAGGAAACCACACTCACTACAATTCCAGTCTCACATAGGCCTACCACGACAGCAAACCAAACAGATAAACACACAAAAACATACTCGGAGGCTCTAAATAAAAAATCTGCCTAAGCAGCAGAGACCTCCAAAGCAGACACCCAAGCAACCGCTACCCCAAAACAAAAAATGTGTAACACATAGCTCACAAAGCCAGTGTGCCGAACAGTCACAGCCCTTAAGGCTAAACAACACACCTGATACACTTGTAATAGGTGACTCTATTGTCAGGCACACTGACGTCCCGCTCACCAGGCTGAACAAGGAGAAGGTCTCGGTGAGCTGCCTGTCAGGCTCTAGGATCCACCACATAACACAAGCACTCAGGTCACTCCAAGGCAAGTACAAATATGACTCGGTCATTGTCCATGCTGGTGTGAATGACCTGAGACATACCTCCCTGGACTACATGAAAAGAGACATAGAGGAGCTCTCTGAGCATGTAGCCCAGGCCAGTATGACCCTGACCTTGAGTAGCATGTTACCCTCACCAAGAATTATGTCACAATATAAAGACCAGATGATCAATTTCAACAATTGGCTTAAGTATTGGTGTAATTCAAAGGGGATCCAATGCCTGTCAGCCTGGGATGACATGCTCGACAAGCCACGATGCTTTGCTAGGGATGGCTTGCACCTGTCACCCCTGGGCTTTCGGATATTGGTAGAGGCTCTTGCTACCCCCATAGTGCCTTTTTTAGGCAAGGCTCAAAAGAGAAACCCACCTCCATGGATATCACAAGGGATAAGAACCTAAGAGTAATGCTACTCAATGCCAGAAGTCTAAACCTCAAGATGCACGCACTCGAAACTCTCCTTAGCATGGAGACATCAATATCTGTGCAGTAACAGAAACCTGGTTCAAGGCTCCCGAGAGCACCCCAGCACTACCAGGTTATATCTCATACCATGCTTTTCGGCACCAAAACTTGGACTGAACCACAAAAGGAGGGGGAGTATCAATATTCGTCAAAGATACCCATACCTCCAGGTTGGTGGCACAGCACGAAGCATTAGAGACTATCCATGTGCAACTAACAGTGGGTAAAACTGCCTTCCAGTTTATAGCCTGCTACAGACCACCCTCCCAAACACAGGAACCCCACTTGGCCTTCCTGAGAACACTGGAAAATATGAAGGTCTCTCCAAACACCATTATATTGGGCAACTTCAACTACCCAAACATAGACTGGGAGCATTCCTCTAGCTCCAACACCCTAGCCCAAAGGTTCCTAGAATTTATAAACTCAAATGCTATGGAACAACTTGTTACCACTCCCACAGGAGGGGAAAACATACTGGACCTGATCATCACCAACATGGGGACTCTATGCTCCAGACCAGAAGTGCATCCCTCACTGGTAAGATCAGACCATAAATTAATCTCACTGGATATTCACATCCTGACCCCACACCCTGCCCAGAAAACCACAGTGAAAAACTTCTCTAAAGCAAATTTCACACTCCTCAAAACCGAGGTGGAATCCTTCAAAGACCCCGGGCCTGTGGAAAATACGTCCCAGACCGCAGAATCCTTTATAAACACATTCTATGAACACCTTCAGGAATGCATGGATCATGCAATCCCAAATAAAACCAAGACCCAATCCTCCAAAGGCAGACGTCCTGTCTGGTGGACCCCAGCCATAAACAAACTATACAATAGAAGGAGGAAGCTACTACATGATAGAGCAAAATCCCAAAAAGGGAAGGCATCTCTGATCAGTATTAGCAAAAAACTATGGGCACTCATAAAATCGTCTAAGGCCAGCTTCAAGAGAAAAATTGCACAGGACACTAAGGATAATCACAAGGCTTTCTTTAGTTATGTTAGTAACCTGGTTGGGAATTCCCAGATATGCTCAGAATTAGTCCAAAATTACAAAAAATACATCGAACCCACACACATTGCCAACATCCTAGCTGACAGGTTCAGCGCAAACTCCCCCCCTCCACCAAAAGGGCAAATATCTATCCCAGCAGAGTGCTGCCCCCCTGTCTTCTGAGATGCTCAGGTAAGAGCCGCCCTCTCCAAAGCAAAAAAACACAGCATCAATGGGACCAGATGGTGTCCTTGGCTGCGTCCTACATGAACTCCAAGAAGAGCTAAACCCAAACATAAAACGACTGTTCAATCTCAGCCTTACTACAGGATATGTACCCAAAGAGTGGCGTACAGCAACAGTGGTCCCTCTCCACAAAGGTGGTGCCTCAACGGATCCTGGAAACTATCGCCCCATAAGCTTGACTAGCTTGGTCTGCAAAGCTATGGAAAGGATCATCATGGACCTCATAAATAAAGATATTGGGAACCTACAGACACTGGATCCTACCCATTTCGGCTTTGTCAAGGCCAGATCCTGCATCCTGCCTCTTAAACCTGGTCAATTTCTTTAAAACAGTCACCAAGGCCATTGACGAGGGGAAGGTGGTCCACACAGCCTACCTGGACCTCGCAAAAGCCTTCAATGCAATACCCCACTTGGGTATTATAGATAAGCTCACCAGATTAAATATAAACCCCTATGTCACTAGATGGGTTGCAAACTGGCTCAAGCACAGAACCCACATGGTTAGAATTGCTGGAGCCATGTCAGATTCCAAACCAGTTACAAGTGGTGTCCCACAAGGCTCAGTCCTGGGATCTCTCTTGTTCGGTGTATATTTCTCGGAGGTACAGGCCAACACGGAAGGACTGTGGCTGACCAAGTTTGCAGATGACTGCAAACTGGGCACCATAATCAACTCTCCAGCTGACACAAGCATCCTCCAAAAGGGCCTCATAGAAACAGACAACTGGTGCCAGAGCCATGGCCTCAAGCTAAACGCCAAAAAGTGTATAGTCATCCTCTTTGGTAAAAACAAAGTGCCCACAAATTACCACATAGGTGGTAATCCATTAAGTACAGAAGAAGTAGTTAGGGACCTGGGGACCCAAGTTTATAGCAATCTCTCATTTGACAACCACGTGGCCAAAGTGGTTAGAAAAACATTTTATATAGCCCACCTAATCATGAAGGGATTCACATCTAGATCAGAGGAGGTCATCATGCCTCTTTACTCATCCCTCATCAGGCCCATAATTGAGTACAATGCCCCTTTTGGGATGTACCTTACCAGACACCTGCAGAAACTGGAAAGACCCCAAAAGTACCTCACCAAGAGGATCAAAGGGCTCAAACAGATGCCATATGCTGCCCGGTTAAAGAAACTCCAGCTCTACTCAGTGGCATACCGCCTGCTCAGAGGCGATCTGTGCCTAAAGTATAAAGCCATGTCCAACCTGGAATTAATGGACATGCTGCACCTCAGAAAATCCAAATCCCATCGAGCTACGTGCTTGAGAGACTTGAACCTCAGCACTGAAATAAATAGAACATGCTGGAGGGACAGATTCATAACCCAGAGGCTCCCTTCACTCTGGAATAAAATCCCAGTCCAGGTTAGGCAGAGTCCCTCATTGACTCTCTTCAAGAGGAATCTTGATGAGTGGATGGGAGATCATAGGTTTACCCCGGGTATCACTTCTGTGTTACTGTTAGACAGAGGCACAGTATACTAACCTTGAAAATGGGCATAGCAAAATTAATTTAAAATGGGTGGCGAAAGCCAAACACACTCTGGCTAGGCTTATAAATGCCCTAGGGCAGATAGCCTAGTATGAACCTATGAACCTATGAACTCCATAGATGATGGTGTTGGTAGTTGATAGGGTACAATGTCTAGCAGGTAGTCATGGTAGTGATAAGAGTACACTAGCTAGATAATAGTGGTGGCAGCTGTTCAGGCACATTCCCTAACCGGAAGTCAATGTATTGTATGCTGCACACTCCATAGCTGGTAGTGATGTTAGTGGTTAGAGTACACTCTCTGGATTGTACTGATGGGATTTGGTAGGGCATACTCCCTCACTGGTTGTGGTGGTAATAGTTAGGGCTCACTCCCTGGCTGGTAGTGGTGCTAATGGCGGTAGTGGTTCAAACACCGTCTCTAACTGGTAATGATATTAGTGGATAGGGCACATTCCCTAGTAGATAGTGATGTAAGTGGCTGTGGCACTTCCCTAACTGGTAGTCTATGTAATAGTTAGGGTACACTCCTGAGCTGGAAATGGTAGTAGTGGTTAGCGTACACTCCTGAGCTAGTCATGTAGGTAGTGGTTAGGGCACACTGCCAAGTTGTTAGTGATTGTAGTGTTTGGGGCACACTAACTTACTGGTTACAGTGGTAGAGAACACTCCTCAGATTGTAATGATGGGAGTTGGTAGGGCACAATCCCTAGCTGGTAATGATGTCAGTGGTTAGAGAACACTCCTTAGATGGTAATGATGGGAGTTTGTAGGGCACACTTCCTAGCTTGTAATGATGTCAGTGGTTAGAGAACACTCCTTAGATGGTAATGATGGGAGTTGGTAGGGCACAATCCCTAGCTTGTAATGATGTCACTGGTTAGAGAACACTCCTTAGATGGTAATGATGGGAGTTGGTAGGGCACACTCCCTAGCTTGTAATGATGTCAGTGGTTAGAGAGTACTCCTTAGATGGTAATGATGGGAGTTGGTAGGGCACAATCCCTAGCTTGTAATGATGTCACTGGTTAGAGAACACTCCTTAGATGGTAATGATGGGAGTTGGTAGGGCACACTTCCTAGCTTGTAATGATGTCAGTGGTTAGAGAACACTCCTTAGATGGTAATGATGGGAGTTGGTAGGGCACAATCCCTAGCTTGTAATGATGTCACTGGTTAGAGAACACTCCTTAGATGGTAATGATGGGAGTTGGTAGGGCACAATCCCTAGCTTGTAATGATGTCAGTGGTTAGAGAACACTCCTTAGATGGTAATGATGGGAGTTGGTAGGGCACAATCCTAGCTTGTAATGATGTCAGTGGTTAGAGAACACTCCTTAGATGGTAATGATGGGAGTTGGTAGGGCACAATCCTAGCTTGTAATGATGTCAGTGGTTAGAGAACACTCCTTAGATGGTAATGATGGGAGTTGGTAGGGCACAATCCCTAGCTTGTAATGATGTCAGTGGTTAGAGAACACTCCTTAGATGGTAATGATGGGAGTTGGTAGGGCACAATCCTAGCTTGTAATGATGTCAGTGGTTAGAGAACACTCCTTAGATGGTAATGATGGGAGTTGGTAGGGCACACTCCCTAGCTTGTAATGATGTCACTGGTTAGAGAACACTCCTTAGATGGTAATGATGGGAGTTGGTAGGGCACAATCCCTAGCTTGTAATGATGTCAGTGGTTAGAGAACACTCCTTAGATGGTAATGATGGGAGTTGGTAGGGCACACTCCATAGCTGGTAATGATGTCAGTGGTTAGAGAACACTCCTTAGATGGTAATGATGGGAGTTGGTAGGGCACACTCCCTAGCTTGTAATGATGTCAGTGGTTAGAGAACACTCCTTAGATGGTAATGATGGGAGTTGGTAGGGCACAATCCCTAGCTTGTAATGATGTCAGTGGTTAGAGAACACTCCTTAGATGGTAATGATGGGAGTTGGTAGGGCACACTCCCTAGCTTGTAATGATGTCAGTGGTTAGAGAACACTCCTTAGATGGTAATGATGGGAGTTGGTAGGGCACACTCCCTAGCTTGTAATGATGTCAGTGGTTAGAGAACACTCCTCAGATTGTAATGATGGGAGTTGGTAGGGCACAATCCCTAGCTTGTAATGATGTCAGTGGTTAGAGAACACTCCTTAGATGGTAATGATGGGAGTTGGTAGGGCACACTCCCTAGCTTGTAATGATGTCAGTGGTTAGAGAACACTCCTTAGATGGTAATGATGGGAGTTGGTAGGGCACAATCCCTAGCTTGTAATGATGTCAGTGGTTAGAGAACACTCCTTAGATGGTAATGATGGGAGTTGGTAGGGCACACTCCTAGCTTGTAATGATGTCAGTGGTTAGAGAACACTCCTTAGATGGTAATGATGGGAGTTGGTAGGGCACACTCCTAGCTTGTAATGATGTCAGTGGTTAGAGAACACTCCTTAGATGGTAATGATGGGAGTTGGTAGGGCACACTTCCTAGCTTGTAATGATGTCAGTGGTTAGAGAACACTCCTTAGATGGTAATGATGGGAGTTGGTAGGGCACACTCCATAGCTTGTAATGATGTCAGTGGTTAGAGAACACTCCTTAGATGGTAATGATGGGAGTTGATAGGGCACAATCCCTAGCTTGTAATGATGTCAGTGGTTAGAGAACACTCCTTAGATGGTAATGATGGGAGTTGGTAGGGCACAATCCCTAGCTTGTAATGATGTCAGTGGTTAGAGAACACTCCTTAGATGGTAATGATGGGAGTTGGTAGGGCACAATCCCTAGCTTGTAATGATGTCAGTGGTTAGAGAACACTCCTTAGATGGTAATGATGGGAGTTGGTAGGGCACACTCCATAGCTGGTAATGATGTCAGTGGTTAGAGAACACTCCTTAGATGGTAATGATGGGAGTTGGTAGGGCACACTTCCTAGCTTGTAATGATGTCAGTGGTTAGAGAACACTCCTTAGATGGTAATGATGGGAGTTGGTAGGGCACACTCCTAGCTTGTAATGATGTCAGTGGTTAGAGAACACTCCTTAGATGGTAATGATGGGAGTTGGTAGGGCACACTCCATAGCTGGTAATGATGTCAGTGGTTAGAGAACACTCCTTAGATGGTAATGATGGGAGTTGGTAGGGCACAATCCCTAGCTTGTAATGATGTCAGTGGTTAGAGAACACTCCTTAGATGGTAATGATGGGAGTTGGTAGGGCACAATCGCTAGCTTGTAATGATGTCAGTGGTTAGAGAACACTCCTTAGATGGTAATGATGGGAGTTGGTAGGGCACAATCCCTAGCTTGTAATGATGTCAGTGGTTAGAGAACACTCCTTAGATGGTAATGATGGGAGTTGGTAGGGCACAATCCCTAGCTTGTAATGATGTCAGTGGTTAGAGAGTACTCCTTAGATGGTCATGATGGGAGTTGGTAGGGCACAATCCCTAGCTGGTAATGATGTCAGTGGTTAGAGAACACTCCTTAGATGGTAATGATGGGAGTTGGTAGGGCACACCCCATAGCTGGTAATGATGTCAGTGGTTAGAGAACACTCCTTAGATGGTAATGATGGGAGTTGATAGGGCACAATCCCTAGCTTGTAATGATGTCAGTAGTTAGAGAACACTCCTTAGATGGTAATGATGGGAGTTGGTAGGGCACAATCCCTAGCTGGTAATGATGTCAGTGGTTAGAGAACACTCCTTAGATGGTAATGATGGGAGTTGGTAGGGCACAATCCCTAGCTTGTAATGATGTCAGTGGTTAGAGAACACTCCTTAGATGGTAATGATGGGAGTTGGTAGGGCACACCCCATAGCTGGTAATGATGTCAGTGGTTAGAGAACACTCCTTAGATGGTAATGATGGGAGTTGGTAGGGCACAATCCCTAGCTTGTAATGATGTCAGTGGTTAGAGAACACTCCTTAGATGGTAATGATGGGAGTTGGTAGGGCACAATCCCTAGCTTGTAATGATGTCAGTGGTTAGAGAACACTCCTTAGATGGTAATGATGGGAGTTGGTAGGGCACAATCCCTAGCTTGTAATGATGTCAGTGGTTAGAGAGTACTCCTTAGATGGTAATGATGGGAGTTGGTAGGGCACACTCCATAGCTGGTAATGATGTCAGTGGTTAGAGAACACTCCTTAGATGGTAATGATGGGAGTTGGTAGGGCACAATCCCTAGCCTGTACTGATGTCAGTGGTTAGAGAACACTCCTTAGATGGTAATGATGGGAGTTGGTAGGGCACGCTCCCTAGCTTGTAGGGGTTGTATCAGTTACTGCACACTCCCTATAATAGTGGTGGTAGTAGTTGTGGCACACACCCTAGCTGGTAGTGGTGGTAGTGGGTAATGCACACTCTCTAGCTGGTAGTAGTGCTAGTGGTTAGGCACACTTCCTAGTTGGTGGTGGTAGTAGTGCTTAGGACACATTCCTTAGCATGTATCGATGGTAGTGATTAGGGCACTCTCCATAGCTGGTAGTGGTGTCAGTGGTTAGGGCACACTCCCGAGCTGGTAGCAGAGCAACTTGTTAGGGCACACTTCCTAGCTGGGAGCATGTTAGTGACTCCCTAGCTTGTACTGGTGTTGGTGGTTAGGGCATATGGCTTAACAAGTGGTGGTGGTGGTAATGATTAGGGCATACTCCCTAGCAAATAGTGGTGCTAGTGTTTAGGGCACAATTCCTAGCTGGAAATGATGGTAGTGAAGTGGGCACTCTCCCTTGCTGGCGGTTTATGGTATTGGTAATGGTATTGGTTAGAGACACCCCTAGCTGGTTGTGATGGTAGTGGTTAGAGAACACTTCCTAGATGGCACTGATGTTAGATGGCAAGGCAAACTCCCTAGATGATAGTGATGGTAGTGGATAGGGCACATGCCCTAGCAGATGGTGATAGTAGTGGTTAGAGCACACTTTCTAGCAGGTAGTCATGGTAATTGTTTGGGCACACTCCCTAGCTGGAAGTGGTTGTAGTGGTTGAGGTGCATACCCTGGTTGTAGTGGTGTAGTGTTTGGGGCACACAACCTATTGGTAGTGGTAGTTAGGGAACACTACCTAGTGATAGCATAAAACTTATCTGTCATCCTCAATCTCCTCTCGTCAGTTGATCTGGACTTGCTTTAAATTAATTCCTGGGGAAGGCTAAGGCAGCAAAGATAGACTAAGCTGATGTGGGAAAGATCTTGCGGTAGCTGATGGACAGCTGCGGGGAAGTATAAAAAAATTTCCCTACCATTGCCACTAAACAAGACATTCATACACACACACAGACACACACACACACACACACACACACACACACACACACACACACACAATCACACACACACACAGCCAGCTACACACACACACACACACACACACACATTAACCATTATGCCATCCTCCCACCCCCCCTTGCAGCACTAAATCTATCCCCATCCCTAGGCCTTACTCTAACTCTAGCCTAGAAACAGTTGTGTACACACTCACATCATATATATGTGTGTATGAATGTATTAGATACACACACACATGCAGATAAAGATATAGATACAGATATAGTTTAGATATAGGTATAGATAAGGGAGCCTTGTCTTTAGTAGAAAGTCCTAAATGCAGATATATGTTATGTTGACACACTTTGGTCACAATGCAGATGGTCAAAAAACAGGTGTGTAAGATCGATAATCAACAGGTTTGGGGAATATACTTTCCATGTCAGAAGATTTTCCTTACGCATACTCGGTGTACTGTCAACATTTCCATTGCCAACTTTTTGTCGTAGACGTTATTGATGTCAATGTTCGGGTGCTTTGATTAAAGTAAGTGCAACCATATTTATTCACACACAGATTCACACACACATACACACACATATATATATGTGGCTCTGTGTCAGATTATCAAAGTTCTGAAACTTCAAAATTCACATGGCCAAGTCCATATGATTGAGGTTTTGGAACTTCGAACGTTAAAAAAAATTTAAACAAAATTCCATTTTTAACATTTTTGCAGGGGGGCAAGCCCCCCCTCCATCCCCCAAATGGGTGGCAACACCCACCACTCCCCTGCTAATTAAATATACCACTTCTGAGATTGCACTACATTGCAGAAAAGGGTAAATTTCCCATTCCACTCGGTACTGCGATCTGCATTCAAAATGTTTAGAAGTTTCAAAACAGCAATCATATGGTCCCAACCATATTACTTTCAAAGTTTTCAAAAAGTTTTGAAACTGTAATCTGATAAGGATCCATATATCCATTTATCTGTCTAGCTATCTACACATATGTATATAGATATATATATATATATATATATATATATATATATGGATCTACCTGACAACACCGATGCACCACAACACCGACAACGAAATCACCGACACCACATAACCGAAAGTTCACAAACACGAAACCGCACATGCCTGACACACCACAATCCCGACAATCCACAAACAAAACAAATCCCCTGTCCAAAAAGCACACACACAACACAAGCTCACCACAATCCTTACAAACCCACACTAACCTGACATACACAACTATCTACAACCTTAACCCAAACCCTAACCCTAAGGTCCGTCACTATCGCACACTCACCTAACCCGCGCCCTAACCCTAGCTCACTTAACCCGCCCCTAACCCTAAAGGCTGTCACTATCGCACACTCACCTAACCCGCACCCTAACCCTAACTCACTTAACCCGCCCCTAACCCGTAAGACTGTCACTATCGCACACTCACCTGACCCGCGCCCTAACCCTAACTCACTTAACCCACCCCATCCCTAGAGTCCGTCAATTTCGCACACTTACCTTACTCACACCCTAACCCTAACATCCGTCACTACTGCATACTTACACAGCCATTTCACATGTCAGTGTTCTCAGCGTCGGGGTTTTCATCCGTCGGACATCTCAGTTTTCGATCTTCTGGTGTCGGTCTTCTCATTGTCGGCGTTATCAGCTTTTGGCGTTGTCAGGTAGACCCATATATATATATATATATATATATATATATATATATATATATATATATATATAGATATATACAGTTTCACTTTAGAATCTCGAATTACTGAAAACTCGAACTTCATATGGTCGAGACCATATGATCAGGTTTTCAGAAACTCGAAATCCCGAAGTGAAGAAAAAACAAATACCCAAAGACATAGTTTCTGCAGGGGGGCAAGTCCCCCTTGCACCCCCCCCCTACTTAAATATACCAGCGCCGAGATAATGCTACAGTGGGGAAAAGGGAAATCTCCCATTTCGCTCTGTATGCAGAAGTACAGAACATGAGAGTTCCCATTTCCTTCCTATAGTGCGATCACGGAGACAGTATATTTAAGCAGGGAGGGTGCAGGGGGGCTTGCCTTCCTGCAGAAACAATGTCTTTGGGTATTTATTTTTTTTTATTTCACTTCGGGATTTCGAGTTTCTGAAAACTTGTTCATATGGTCTTATGGTCTCGACCATATGAAGTTCGAGTTTTCAGTAATTCGAGTAATTCTGAAGTGAAACCATGTATATACATATATATATATATATATATATATATATATATATATATATATATATATATATATATATATATATATATATATATATATATATATATATATATATATATATATATATATATATATATATATATATATATATATATATATATATATATATATATATATATATATATATATATATATATATATATATATATATATATATATATATATATATATATATATATATATATATATATATATATATATATATATATATATATAGATACATACACACACACACACACACATATATATATATAGATACATACACACATATATATATATATATATATATATATATATATATATATATATATATATACAGATACATACATATATATATATATATATATATATATATATATATATATGTGTGTGTGTGTGGGTGTGTGTGCAAAGACTCTTCTTCCTCTCTTTGCCTTTCTTAGGCAGTGTCAAATTAAAGAGCATTGCAAAATAAAATCCATTATAACAATAAAGTGAAGCCTGGAATGATCAATACTGACAACCGAAAAAAGATATCAGCATAGAGCCTTGCCTTTCAAGCAATTGAAATATGATTCAGTCATCTATGTATTCCACAGATATCTGGTATAACTTTCCTTGGTGTATCAGTTTTCATAAAGTAATCCTTCAAAATCAGGATTAAATAAACAATTAGTAGTCATGATTTTTCCATACTGAAGTTACAGTATACAATATACAAGCTCCTTGCTAAAGTTCCTGACATACATGCTCACAAACACAGACATAAACACGCACACACACACACACACACACACACACACACACACACACACACACACACACACACACACACACACACACACACACACACATGCACACACACACACACACACACACACACACACACACACACACACACACACACACACACACACACACACACACACACACACACACACACACACACGCATACACTCATTGACACACATGATGAACACACACAAGAAGCAAAATCTTTTGAACAGCTGCAGTCTCATCCGCCACTTAACAACTGCCAGTACTAAACTTGCACACTGTCTCCCAAAAAACACCACTGACTTACAGGGATCAGTTGGCATCCATTCTACTCTGTCCAGCACCAGATACTCTTGTTTCATCCCTAGCCATGTTTTTTTCTGCTTGAAACATTTTGCTCAGAATACCTCCCTGGTGATCTTTGGTGCAGCAGGAATTAATATCAGTTAAACATGACAACTTCCTGTTTCAAGGACTACTCTGACTGTAAAATAAATTTCCCTAAGTTAACTATAGCCCATTGATCTATATCTTTAAGAGGGAACTGGATCACTACATGGGCATCCACAAATATGTGATCCAGGAACCTAAGCCTGCCCCTGTGACGGCTACAAAGTGATGAGGCTCTCTGCCTATGGCTTCAGGCCTCAGATCACGTCTGGGCAGCCTGATCATCCTACTGTGGAAAATGTATACTGAGAATAAAAATAGATCGGTACAGTAATAAGTAACTACTAAGAAAAACAAAAAAGGACCGAAACTAACACAGCTGAAGGTAAAACAATAAACTTTAATGCACATAAAAGAGAGTAAGCACTTTCATGGTGTGCTCTCAGCGCTTCATCAGACCTATGTCACTGTGAAAGTGCTTACTCTCTTTTGTGTGCATTAAAGTTTATTGTTTTACCTTCAGCTGTGTTAGCTTCAGTACTTTTTTTGTTTTTCTTACTGATCATCCTACTGTCCACTCCAGTGAATATTATTTTAAGAAATGTGGAACAAAAAAGGCAATAACTACAATGTTACCTTCATGGTCAGATAAGTTGTTGTGTCTTTCGGCTATTCCTGGTTAGGGGTCACCACAGCGGAACTCCTGTCCGCTAATGATTGGTAGTTGATTTTTACATGCCGAGTTACCAGCCCTGACGCACAACCTTCAACAAAGGTACGCCCATTCATGCATGTCTCCATGCAGAAGACGCTCTAGCTGAGAATCGAACCGGACAGCGTGTTACTGTGAGGCTACAAAGCTACCGCAGCACCACCACCGCGGATTCTTCATGGTCAAATAAGTATATCCAAAAATGAGAGCACCTAATCATATAATAGCAAATAAAAAAGATTCATTCTGTGACGTCATTTACTTGAAGTTTTTCTTTTTCTTCATCATCTGTCCAGATGCCACACAGACCCATATGTTTTATCTTCTGCTTGGAAAGTTTAGCATCCTAAACACCCAATGGGAGGTTTTTCCCTAGAGAAGGGGATTAGCTTTTCAGTGACATACTTTAAAGCTGTCTAATTTGGGAGTAATAGTTAAGCTGCAGGTGGACGTCATTGTTGTTTTCTTTTTTTGTTGTGTCTTCAGCTTTTCCCAGTCGACAAGCCACTTTATTGCAATCTCCTTGATATGTTCAAATGTGTGTTCCCATGCACCCAATCTACTCAGCTTGGGAAATCGCACTCCATAGTTGGTCTCATGCATGCCAGATCTGTGAACAATGAGCTTGAAAAACATGGATCAGCTTTGCGGTGGAGCTTCAGCATCGAGACTCAACCAAGTTTCTTTCCCTCATAAAGGACAGATGACATTGTTTGCTCATTCCCCTCTCTTTCCAGCCGAACACTTCAGGTCTTCTACTTGACTAAAATTCAATCCTGGATCATCTGAGGCTGCACACAGAAGTTTTTCTCTCTGTACCATGGAAGAAGCTCTCATTTAAAGTTTTGATATTCATAGCCTTCTAATTTTACTGCACATTTTATTGATTATGTAAGGAAATTGAAGGTCTACATGCAATTTCAGGCTACATCTAAGTCTCATCATGGCAGCATAAATTATTAGCTCCTAGATCAGTGGCTTACATTCTTAGTATTCTTTAGCTGATCTTCCTGTTTTCACATTTGCAAGCTTTTTTAAACATTGTTATTAAATCACAGTTTAAACAATGACACAAGCACACATACAGTAATAGAAAAGAAACAGGCAATTGTTAACATTTTCAGTATTTTCATGAAGTATACATATACAGGGTCTACTATAACTGCTGGTGTACCATTAGCTCTTCACACACTTCCTTGCTGCCTCTAAGCTAACTATCACCCCCAGAATCCTGACCCTAAACCTTAAAAAACAAATCTCAATCACTTCTTATTCCTAAAATCCCTCTCCCACACTAAGCCTAACTCTGAGCCAACTCCTGATCACTTCCTGAATCTAAAATCCCACCTCCCCTTCCTAGCCGTAACTCTGAGTCAACTCCCAATGGCTCCCTAATCTGAACCCCCCAGACCTAAAGCATTCCCTACTGGTTTGCCTTCCTCACTTACTAGTTCCCCTGTGACAGCTGTGTCCTTGAGTTTATGTTCACGTTTGAGCTGCTACTTGGCCAAGTGGGCAGATGGAACAGTCACTTGAGCTCCTGGCTGTGAGTTTCTGGACTTCGAGCAGCTGAGGCTGGCGTGCCTGTAAGGGTCCAACATGTACATATACAAATGTTTTCTTTTCGACAATTATCATTCATTCCAGCAATAAATAAATTGATAAATTCCTGTCTTCTCTTAAATTTCAGGAAACCAAAAGAACAGCACTAGCATAGTGCTCATAAGCCACCAAGTGAATCATGCAGCAAAGCAAGAACACTGTGTACTGCTTTCACAACAAAACACTTTATCATCAAATAAGTTTAGCACATTCCTTTTAATTTAAATAGACTTCTTCATAACCCTTAAACTTCTTTCCACTTTCTGAATATTATTCTGCATGCACTGTTCCCACGAATCCTATTTACTTTTATGTAAATTTCTCCATCCATTTTCTAAAGGGCCATGCTCTAGTTCTTTTTTCTTCTTTACAATATTCAACACTTCAGTTAAAGTTGGTTTACATTTGGATTTACATTTCTAGTAATTTGCTTGTTTGGCAACCAACAGCATTAAACTTAGTGAGGCCTTTCTATGTCTAGACAACTCAGGTCCTATTACCCAGCTCAAAATAATAATTTCCTTAGCTACAACCATCTGCTCTCCCAACATTTCTGATAAAGTACTCAGTAGGGAGTTTTAAAATCTGCCAACTTGTTGCATTCCAAAAACATGTGCCCAGTTATCTTTCTCTTTCTCATCACACCTCCAGCATTTGTTTGCTAGCTGAGGAAAATTTCTTTGAAATCTGCTTGGAGTATAAACATATCCATACAAACACTTGAAAACAAAACCCTAAACCTTCTGGACTTTGCTGTCTACTTTGGAACCCTCCAGATATCCTCTCATTGTCCCTTTGTAAATTGCCTTTCCAGTGTCTCTTCCTAATCTTTTCCAGCCTCCTCTGAGCGATTCTTACAGTTGTCATCCAATATTTTACATGCGCCACTAATTATCCCCTTTTTAACAGCAGATTCTATTTGGGACTCAACTAAAAACTGTACCAGGGCTAGTCTTTCACTCAGCACTCCCCTATCCCTTTCTTTTTCTCTTTGCCTATATCCTGATATTGATTTTTGGTCTGTAAGGCAATCTCTAACCTGCATTTCAAACTTTAGCTTGGCCTAATCCTACAGTATTATCATTCCAACTCTATTTATTTGTTCCAAATACCTTGTCTCCTTTGTTAATTTTCTACAGTAAATTCAAGCCCATTCTTGCATATTTTTATACTCCTATTTGCAGTCATCCCTAATTGCAAAATCTCCTTTCTCCATTCCCATGTTGGCTTAGTTCTTAAACTACTTTTTGCTTCTTTCTGAATATAATATAATATCATATGATATAATATAATATAATATAATATAATATAATATAATATAATATAATATAATATAATATAATATAATATAATATAATATGACATTTCTTCTGCTCCACAGGAGGTTTCTATCCTCCCTGAGCTTGCCTTAGGACACCTGTGTTATTTTTTGATAGGTGTACCACCCCAAATCTCCCCACCTGACACTGTCCCAGGAGAAGGTCGTGCCTGGACACCCCGGTGCTTGAACCCAGAAGTGAGAGCCCCAGTTGGGCTCACCCCCCCACCTCACTGAGCCTCCTATTTACTCTATGCCTCTCATGTCTTTTCACATTGCCAGACTATAGCCAAGCTCAAAAGGGGGCTTCTTTCCCCACTAATTCTGCCAAGCCCATTCCCCTTGGCTGTGGTTTCACTAGATAGTAGGTAGAAACAGTGGGAATCTCATTCATCCCTTCATACGTGTCACAAATTAAATGATGAAGCATTTGGCTACCTTAAGAGAGTTATAGTTACTGCCACCATTTATGCACACTTCATTGAATTTTTTCACTTTGACATTCAGAGCACTAAGCAGAAATCACATCACGTCAACACCCATCTCAGCCCTTCATGATGTTTTGCTTTAATTAAACAGTCGGATTCCCCTGGTCTGCACCAGTTCTAAGTCAGCTGCTAGCTGCCAGAGGCTGTGAGACACCAGTTGGGAGTGGTGCCCACCATAGCCAGAGAGATCCACAGGAAGGGCCCAGCACATCCAGAGTTGCCGCCGCCATCCCCCTGGCTCCCCTTTGGGAGGGGGGCATAATAAAGGGGCAACACCTCATCCAGCCATGGTGCACACCCAGCCCTGCTTCACACCCGAGCCTGACTGACCCAGTCCTTTGAGCCAATCATCATCCCGAAGTTACAGATCTGGCTTGCCGACTTCCCTTACCTACATTGTCCTAACATGCCAGAGGCAAGTATATATATATATATATATATATATATATATATATATATATATATATATATATATATTATTTTCATTTATTTTATTTCAGGGCATTTTAATTGAACAGAAGAAGTGGAGTCCTGGGGAGAAAAGTTTCTCCACATACAGACCAAAAGAGAGGACATACATATACATATACATGGGAGGGACACCACATAAAAAATTGAGAAAAAACAGACACACACAAAAACAAGGAACATACAGAATACACACAAATGATTGACACAAAAAACAGTTTAAGGGGAAAAAATTAAAGATAACACAAAGAGCAAACTTTTTTTTTTTTTTTTTTTTTTTTTTTTATATAGAGTTAGAGTAGTATACAGCAGGTAGGCCAGAGTAATGCTACCTGGTGTTTAGATCAGAATTTTATTTATTTTATTCCCATTTGGATAACAAGAACCCCGTTTAGTCCTCAATGGAGTCCTGGGAAAAACAGACAGATCAAGCAGACAGAGATATACATATACTACACATACATTACATCAAAATTAAAAAAAAAAAAAAAAAGCTATAATACACAAACAATACAAGGGTAGTGAGGATATACATCTACAAAAAGGGGGTAAATATTATCTATATAGAAAAACATTAGATAGTTAAACACAGTTTTTTTTTTTTTTTTTTTTTTTTTATATATATAGAGTTAGAGTATATACAGGGGGCCAAGAAGAGTAATGCTACCTGTTTAGACAGTCAGAAGAGTTATGAAGGGGAGATTCCCATGTGGAGAGGAGTGATTTTTTGGGTGATTTTTAAAGGATGGGAGGCTTGTGGAGGGAGGAAGGGGATTCCCAGGAGGGAGTTCCAGAAGGACTAATGATTTTTAAAGAAGGGAGGGAGGGAGGGACAAAGAGTTTGGTATTTTGATTTGATGAATTTGATTTTGATTTGTGTGTCTTTTGTGCTTTGTTTTTGTGTGTAAGTAAGGTAGAAGAGTGAGGGTGAGGGCAGAGGGATGGCTGGAAAATTGTGAGCATATGTGAGTTGGTGGAGTTGAGTATATTGGGTAGGTCTTACCAGTGGTTCCAGTTTGTGTGGGTTCACACAGGTGTGTGTTGAGGTTTTTTTAGAAAGTTATTTGGCACAAGAGGATAATTTAACAAGGAGGAGGTTTTGGTTTGAGGGTTAGTAGGGTGTAGGGTGGGTGCTCCATAGGAAGAGAAGGGAAGAAGTATAGTTGAAGAGTAATCTTGGTACTTGGAGCTGAGAAGCGAGAAAGCATTATAGAGGTAGACAAGCTTTTTTTTTTGGTTTATTTTATGTTTTGTAGTAGATGAATGGAATTTAAGCTTATCATCAATTTGGACTCCTAAATATAATATAATATAATATAATATAATATAATATAATATAAGGCTGTTGTTATGCTCCTTAAGGGACTACATCCAAAATCCTACTCTGTCCCATTTTTCAAATCCCCTCCCCATTTCACTGCCCCCTTTCCACTTTAATTTATAACCTTCTGCTTGTATTATGTATACAATCCCTTGTAACCCTTGATACTTACAATACAAATTATAAGTTACCACACTGAAGTCAAATAGATCCTTCAGATAAACTGGATGATATAGTGGCATGCAAAGTTGATCAGCAAGTAGACTTCTGCATTCTAATTGGGGATAAGTCAGACACTTTAACGATGCTGATAGCAAAGAATATTGGAAGATGCAGTCAAGCAAAATAAATAAATACATTATCAACTAGAGAGCAACAAGGAAGTCAAGCAGCAAGTGCAAAAGTGGACCTTTCAGAATCAGCTGTTTCAGCAAATGTGAACCATATTCGAAGCATCCTATCATCCATTCAGGAACACCAAGCAGCTGTAGTTAGACTAGCTACAAACATGGAGAACCAGGAGATCTGCTCTAGGAGCAGCAGTCTCCATCTAGCAGGGCTGAATGAATCAAAATACAAAGTCCAAGTTATTATTCCTCTCCAGACTTCACTACCAGATGCACTTGGCATGAATTCCCAGATTACTGAAGGGCATACTGCTCACCGACATCTCCTTCTAAGCCCCAGTCAGTCATCATGGCAAATAATAATGTAGTTACTGAAGTTTGCTGACATCTCCTCCTGAGCTCCAGTCAGCTATCATGGCAAATAATAATGTAGTTACTGAAGTTTGCTGACATCTCCTCCTAAGACCCAGTCAGCCATCAGGCAAATAATAATGTAGTTACTGAAGTTTGGAGAGAGAGAGAGACAGAGGAGACTTTTCCAAAAGCCAGAGGGGAAAGAGTTTATGTTAGAGGAAGATATAGTAAGATTTTATTAGGACCGTTTCCAAAAGATTGTGAACTACAGCAAGGAATTTCAGCATGTGTGGACTCTATGCTATGCATTTAAAATTCCAACAATACTTACATTTCCAGCAATATTAAGCATCAAATGGGGAACCATTACTATTTTGATTCTTTGGAGGCAACTCTCATGTCTTTTAAAAAAAGGTCTGCATGTCATTAAGTAAGCTCTTTGGGGTATGTCATTAAATAAGGTCATTGGGGTAATGGTATGGTAAGTCTCTGTGGCACATTAGAGTTAAGTTTAAAAATGTCACAAAGCAATGAGTTTTGCATAGTGAAGATGATATTTCAAAGGATTTTTTACCTTTTCCAGTGGGAGAAGAAAGATAGATTTTTCACTGCCACATACCCCTTAGCAGTGGCTTGGGGCACATGGTATGTAGATACTCCAAAGCAGAAAACCTGAATAGAGCACATGCAGATTTACAAAGTTTAGTGTCTGCATTGTACACTTAACAAAGAAAAAAAAAAGCATACCATTTGTTCTAGTACATGAAACCTGCCTACCCTGTCTGAAGGTATCAGGCGGGACAGAACAGATCAGTGACTACAGTCAAACTGGTCAGGGAGGTACAAAAGGGCACAAAAAAACAAATGATTCATATGCCAGCAGTGCTCATCCAATGATGCAACATGTACTGGTAGCAACAGTGCTGATTTATGTTAAGTGTTACCATACACTCTGTGATCAGCATTACAGTGCTGTATAATAATGTATTATATCTCCTTCCACAATACATGAAATGTGCAACACACAGCAGACTCATACTCTTGGAAATGAGTGGCATTATTAGCACGGAAGGGGGCATTTTATCCTTTTCTGTTACTGTGAATTCCACTTAAAGAAGGTTAGTAATTAGTATTCACTGTGACCTTTTGAGTGCGTGCTAAAAAGGAGTGTTCCCAGCACAGGAATCTGGTAGTCTGTTGGCTGTTTTGGGCCAATTTCTAGCTCTTTCAAGTCCGCCTGTATAAAACCCACTGTAGCGCGGCTTTGCATGATTTTGTGCATAGCGCAGCATCAAGCAGCGCCGCTTATTTGGGTTTGAGCCTTGGAACTGATCTAGTTCTCATAATAAACACCCTATTCCTATGCTAAAGCCTAGCACTTGCTCACTAAAGCAATTATATAAGTCAGCACTAAAAAATTAAAAGCACTACACCCTCACAAACTCCCCTTGAGTAACTCGTTCCCCATTTTCCCTTTTTTTCAATTATAAAGGAATTCCCAATACCATTCTAGCATGTCCAAAGGTCAGTTGTCAATCTCCTCTCCGGTCCAGCTGGTGAACCTGGGAATCTTGAGGCAATGTTACAACTGCCTAATATACACAGACAACCCTCTCCTCCTCCCAACAAATTCCAACACATGTGAGAGATGCAACCATATAGCCATACTGGAGGCTAAGCTCTCTCAACTCAGTACTGGCGTAACCAGTCAGGAGGAGAAGGAAACCACACTCACTACAATTCCAGTCTCACATAGACCTACCACAACAGCAAACCAAACACATAAACACACAAAAACATACTTGGAGGCTCTAAATAAAAATCTGCCTAAGCAGCAGAGACCTCCAAAGCAGACACCCAAGCAACCGCTACCCCAAAACAAAACACGTGCAACACATAGCTCACAAAGCCAGTGTGCCGAACAGTCACAGCCCTTAAGGCTAAACAACACACCTGATACACTTGTAATAGGTGACTCTATCATCAGGCACACTGACGTCCCGCTCACCAGGCTGAACAAGGAGAAGGTCACGGTGAGCTGCCTATCGGGCGCTAGGATCCGCCACATAACACAAGCACTCAGGTCACTCCAAGGCAAGTACAAATATGACTCAGTCATTGTCCATGCTGGTGTGAATGACCTGAGACGTACCTCCCTGGACTACGTGAAAAGAGACATAGAGGAGCTCTCTGAGCATGTAGCCCAGGCCGGTATGACCCTGACCTTGAGTAGCATCTTACCCTCAGCAAGAATGATGCCACAGTATGAAGACAAGATTATCAATTTCAACAATTGGCTTAAGTATTGGTGTCATTCCAAGGGGATGCAATGCCTGTCAGCCTGGGATAACATGCTCGACAAGCCAAGATGCTTCCCTAGGGACGGCTTGCACCTGTCACCCCTGGGCTTTCGGATATTGGCAAAGGCTCTTGCTACCCCCATAGTGCCTTTTTTAGGCAAGGCTCAAAAGACAAACCCACCTCCATAGGTATCACAAGGGATAAGAAACTAAGAGTAATGCTACTCAACGCCAGAAGTCTAAACCTCAAGATGCACACACTCAAAACTCTCCTTAGCATGGAGAACATCGATATCTGTGCAGTAACAGAAACCTGGTTCAAGGCTCTCGAGAGCACCCCAGCACTACCAGGTTATACCTCATGCCATGCTTTTCGGCCACAAAACTTGGACCGAACCACAAGGGAGTATCAATATTCGTCAAAGATACTCACACCTCCAGGTTGGTGGCACAGCATGAAGCATCAGAGACTATCCATGTGCAACTAACAGTGGGTAAAACTGCCTTCCAGTTTATAGCCTGCTACAGACCACCCTCCCAAACCCAGGAACCCCACTCGGCCTTCCTGAGAACACTGGAAAATATGAAGGTCTCTCCAAACACCATTATATTGGGTGACTTCAACTACCCAACCATAGACTGGGAGCATTACTCTAGCTCCAACACCCTAGCCCAAAGGTTCCTAGAATTTATAAACTCAAATGCTATGGAACAACTTGTTACCACTTCCACAAGAGGGGAAAACATACTGGACCTGATCATCACCAAGATGGGGACTCTATGCTCCAGACCAGAAGTGTATCCCTCACTGGTAAGATCAGACCATAAACTAACCTCACTGGATATTCACATCCCAACCCCACCTCATGCCCAGAAAACCACAGTGAAAAACTTCTCTAAAGCAAATTTCACACTCCTCAAAACCGAGGTGGAATCCTTCAAAGCCCCAGGGCCTGTGGATAATACGGCCCAGACCACAAAATCCTTTATAAACACATTCTATGAACACCTTCAGGAATGCATGGATCATGCAATCCCAAATAAAACCAAGACCCAGTCCTCCAAAGGCAGACGTCCTGTCTGGTGGACCCCAGCCATAAACAAACTATACAATAGAAGGAGGAAGCTACTACATGACAGAGCAAAATCCCAAAAAGGGAAGGCATCTCTGATCAGTATTAACAAAAAACTACGGGCACTCATAAAATCGTCTAAGGCCAGCTTCGAGAGAAAAATTGCACAGGACACTAAGGATAATCACAAGGCTTTCTTTAGTTATGTTAGGAACCTGGGTGGGAATTCCCAGATATGCTCAGAATTAGTCCAAAATGACAAAAAATACACTGAACCCACAGACATTGCCAACATCCTAGCTGACAGGTTCAGCGCAAACTCCCCCCTCCCCACCAAAAGGGCTAATATCTATCCCAGCAGAGTGCTGCCCCCCTGACATCTCAGATGCTCAGGTAAGAGCTGCCCTCTCCAAAGCAAGAAACACAGCATCAATGGGACCAGACGGTGACCCGGGCTGCGTCCTACATGAACTCCAAGAAGAGCTAAACCCAAACCTAAAACTACTGTTCAATCTCAGCCTTACTACAGGATATGTACCCAAAGAGTGGCATACAGCAACAGTGGTCCCTCTTCACAAAGGTGGTCCCTCAACGGATCCTGGAAACTATCGCCCCATAAGTCTCACTAGCTTGGTCTGCAAAGCTATGGAAAGGATCATCATGGACCTTATAAATAAAGATATTGGGGACCTACAGACACTGGATCCTACCCAGTTCGGCTTTGTTAAAGGCAGATCCTGCCTCTTAAACCTGGTCAATTTCTTTGAAACAGTCACCAAGGCCATTGACAAGGGGAAGGTGGTCCACACAGACTACCTGGACCTCACAAAAGCCTTCGATACAATACCACACTCGGGCATTATAGATAAGCTCACCAGCTTAAATATAAACCCCTATGTCACTAGATGGGTTGCAAACTGGCTCAAGGAAAGAACCCACATGGTTAGAATAGCTGGAGCCATGTCAGACTCCAAACCAGTTACAAGTGGCGTCCCACAAGGCTCAGTCTTGGGACCTCTCTTGTTCGGTATATATTTCTTGGAGGTACAGGCCAACATGGAAGGACTGTGGCTGACCAAGTTCGCAGATGACTGCAAACTGGGTGCCATAATAGACTCTCCAGCCGACACAAGCATCCTCCAAAAGGGCCTCATAGAAACAGACAACTGGTGCCAGAGCCATGGCCTCAAGCTAAACGCCAAAAAGTCATCCCCTTTGGCAAAAACAAAGTGCCCACAAATTACCACATAGGTGGTAATCCATTAAGTACAGAAGAAGTAATTAGGGACCTGGGGACCCAAGTTGATAGCAATCTCTCATTTGACAACCACGTGGCCAAAGTGGTTAGAAAAACATTTTATATAGCCCACCTAATCATGAAGGGATTCACATCTAGATCAGGGGAGGTCATCGTGCCTCTTTACTCATCCCTCATCAGGCCCATAATTGAGTACAATGCCCCTTTTGGGATGTACCTTACCAGACACCTGCAGCAACTGGAAAGACCCCAAAAGTACCTCACCAAGAGGATCAAGGGAATCAAACAGATGCCATATGCTGCCCTGTTAAAGAAACTCCAGCTCTACTCAGTGGCATACCACATGCTCAGAGGCAATCTGTACCTAAAGTATAAAGCCATGTCCAACCTGGAATTAATGGACATGCTGCACCTCAGAAAATCCAAATCCCATTGAGCTACACGCTCGAGGGACTTAAATCTCAGCACTGAAATAAATAGGACATGCTGGAGGGACAGATTCATAACCCAGAGGCTCCCTTCACTCTGGAATAAAATCCCAGTCCAGGTTAGGCAGAGTCCCTCATTGACTCTCTTCAAGAGGAATCTTGATGAGTGGATGGGAGATCGTAGGTTTACCCCGGGTATCACTTCTGTGTCACTGTTAGACAAAGGCACAGTATACTAACCTCGAAAAAGGGCATAGCAAAATTAATTTAAAATGGGTGGCGAAAGCCATACACACTCTGGCTAGGTTTATAAATGCCCTAGGGCAGATAGCCTAGTATGAACCTATGAACCTAAAAATCATAAACAACTGGCCTTCACGTTGTGCTTTAATGTGCACCTAACATAGTACGTAGCGTCAGTGGATGCATTTAGTGCAGCAAGGAGTGTAACAGTTGAATAATCTGTAACACAAACCCTCAAAGGTAAAGTTCAGGGATTTATCCAGGAAATTCAGTGAGCAGCTCAGGACTGACAAAGCAATGATGAAAAGTTGCAGCATGTGTTCTTCCCGATCCACAGCAGAATATGGGAGTTGGGATTATACAATTTAATTTAAAAACACATTTCTTCGAGGTCAGAAGCTTAGTGAAAGTGACAATGAAAACATTATAATGCATCTCCTTTTCATTTTTATTAAAAAAAACAATCCAAAATATTCTAAACACCGTGTAATAGAATAAATACTTTGTTGCAAGTCGGTTGTCCTATGATTAAGCAAAAAAACAACTGCAGGACAAACCTCTATGGTAACCACAAAATCCACAGCTAGAAAAGTAAAGTCCTACGATCATACTTTTCAACTGTCCAGATTTTCGCAGATTGTCCAGATTTTTGCCTGATATTTTTGGTTTGTTCCCATAAAATTTGAGGTTTCCTTGCAAATCACTGAGGGCTGAACTCCCTGAATAATATAAATCTTCGTTTCAGACTTCATATCCTTCAGAAAATGTGTTTTAACACTAATCCTGTTATTTTAGCAACTTTCTAAATTAATAAGAACGATATTTAAAATCTCTCCCTATTTTTTACCTTTGTCCCACCATTATTTTAGGCTTTGTCCAGATTTCTTGCACTTAGAGGTTGAGAGTTGTGCCTATGATATAGTCACTTCTCCAATGTTTATTCACTAGATTCACAAGAGTTTCACATTTTATGACCAGCAGCCAGCAGTTATGAGCACATCATAACTCCCACCCTACTCCTATTTTAATGTATGCAATGTATAGCAAATGTAAGGCTTATTATTTAATGTATTTAATGTATAGCAAATCTAAGGTTTATTAATCAACAAAGACATAATACGTGCCAGAAAAGATGGTGGTAAGGATAGTTAAAGCAAAACAAAATAAGCAAAATGTAGGTGCAGAACAAAGGAAGCCTGAAAACTCTTCTGAGGAAGATCTTATAAACACAGTCAATCTTAAGGCTGGGTTTCCTAAATGATTACTGTATTGTGCAGGATAAATTAAAACAAGTGGTGACTGTATGCAGGTTGCAGACTGAATGGAGACACAGTATGCAAGGATTGCAATAGCACAGTATGCAGTACATGGTAATCAGTATGTAATACATAGAAATGAGAAGCATCATGCAGATGACCACATGGTGTAGAGAAATGTCAAAACCTCAAATGGCAGACTGAGTCACAAATATTTAAAAGAGTTTTGCTAAACCACAGCACATAGCCATTTTTTACACTGAGAATTGTGGTGTACATGAGAAGAGGAATGTTTGGAGTAACAATAACAATAGATATTACTTAATAGCATCTGTTAATGGGCACCCTTGAAACCAATTCCCCCCATGTTATGCATTAAGGCCATCCATGTCAGTGGAGGAGATATAAAGAACACCTGACCTACTACCAGATGACTGACCAACAGACGGTGTACTATTTCTATGAGGACAAGGAGACTGTATGGGACCCTGATGAAGTATGCTAACTGCAAGTGGAATTGGAGTTCATTTCTATGGATAGTAATGTATGTTCAGGTTGGGCCTGAAATGGGCCAGTTAGTGAATAGTTGTTTACACCAGTAAACAAACTTATATACATACATGCATACATAAACAAACAAACATATAAATAAACACTGGGACACATTGGGGATGTGCCCACAGCTGCTATGATCTGGATGATTCCCATGAGTCAGTGTGGCAGGCTGTGTGCCCAAGGATGCCATGATCTGTATGATGCCCACAACTGGTTATGATAGCTGTGTGGCAGCAGCTGACAATGATGATATCTTTCCAACAGTATCAGTTGTCTGACTTGAAATAGTCTGTGCTCAGCCTCCCTACATCCTGATCATCCCACTGGAATGGAAGGCCAAAATGGAGGGCAATGCATCTCAGGTAGGCAACAGTGGAGGTAACACAATCTGCTAGTGACTTCAGCAGCACTGCTTGTGTCCTGTGCTTATACTCCAGCTCTTGTGCACCTGTGACGTGCCATTTCACCACATACACCATCTCCACAGTGCTGTGGATAGCAGGTGAACTTACCTAAAATACTGACCTGCATAAACAGCCATATCAGGGATGGTTCTGGAGTCATGGTGGTACAACCCCCCACACTTTTCTATCTTTTATGGCAGTTTGCAAACCTCAGAAACAGTGCTCATTTTCACTGGGGATGAAAGTAGAGACCATAACAGTCTGTCAGGTAGTAGTTGTCCATCATGCCCTGGTGTGGCTGTGTGATGACCTTGCAACTCTACAGATGCCTCTGTTATTAGGAACATGTGTGATCCCTCCCCTTGAAGTTCTGCAGTCAGTTACATGGCATCAGATTATGTCACCTGCAAGTTGTCATCACTGTCAGCCAGGTGTGCTTTGTAGATAGTCCTATATTGTCCTTTTGTGCTGAACTTTCCACCAGTGGAACCTATGAAAGCAGGAACACCAAATGAGCACAATGCTGCCCACATACATGCCCTTATAACCCCTGTGGCATACATAGTAGTACAGATTACATTCAATACAGCTACAGCATACTTTGAGAGGTGCATGTTGTTCTGCAGGTTGTTGCAGCTGCAGACCAGAGGTGCATGAAAAGACAAACATGCAGGAAGGACTTTGTCAGTCCTTTTCTTCAAATGCTGGGCCATTTCCTTTGCAAGGAGTATCTGCTCAGTAACCTTTCATTGAATCTGTTGCAAAGGTCTACTTATGCCTACCAACAGTATATGCATACTGCACAGGTCCGTCAAATATGGTGCTAATACTGCTTGTCTATGACAGCTTTGTCCATGAGGCACATGCCATTTGTGTTCAGGATTTGTAATAATACATTTTTACTGATAGTGATCTTTTATAGTCATTGCCTCACATACAAACATGTCAGTCAGCATGTGTTTATAGTATGCTGTGAAATGGCCATACCAATGGTAACCTTCCTTATGCACCTGTTCATTTGTTGTAATTAGCACTTTGCACAGCTCCCAAAACCAATTTATGCACTGTACCCATGGTCACAGGCTATAACTTCCCTTTTATGCACCTCTGTTTCAGCTGAGGTTAGTGATATGCACTGGTTTCCCCCATTTACATACTGTAGCCATGCCTGGAAATGTGGCCATGAAACCCTACAGCCCTTGTGGAATGTCCTTCACAATGTTTCTGTTCTACATGAGTCTCCTCAAGACCGTAGGCAGACAGTGCAGTGCCGTGCAAATGCCCTGGGTTCACGGTTACATGTACATCATACTATCTGCCTCGATGTGACTGACATCCACCATAGGGGTTTGTTGTTCTTGGTGATGTACTTTATCACTCTAGATTCCTTCCTAATTTCTGTAACTGAGTCTCTGTAATGCTGTAAAACTGCAAGTCTATAGAATATCTGCTATTATTCATCTCTTCCACACTTGTACAGTATTGAACAGGGTTGTCTAAAATTGCAATACTGCTTTAAATCATGCTACCAAGGGACAGTTGGCACTCTACATATGCCAATATGGCTACTTAGCTCTGCTGTATCTGAATCAGTACCATAATGCATTGTGCTTCAGAGCTATACTGGCAGCTGTCATGGATGTCACAGTGACCTTGAGGGATGTGACCTGTACACACATACTTAGTGTATAACCATGCTCATAGTGTTAGAGTGCAGCACTCTAGTTACCCCCATCACCATGGTGTAGTACTACACATGTGCAGTAGCACAATGATGCAGTGCTACATTGTACTTCAAATGATATTCAAATATCCATCCATGTACACAGTTTGCTTCTCTGGTGGACCTGAATGAAAGGTCAAGATTATCTCAGGTGTTGGGGAATGCACAGTCCAACACTCAGAACCACAGATATCGATTTTATTTTATTTTTTTGTATGGGAACTTCCAGAAGCACTTGTTATGCCATTATGATGGTCCCTTCTGAAAGGTGGATACCAGGCACAAGCTTGCCAGGATAAGTGATGCCAATGGTATCATACAGTTTAATGACTAGTGTTGGCATCACTACAATAACTTGAAGCATCTTTCCTCTGAATTCCTTCCTTGTTCTGCTTCAACAGTGTAAGACAGAGATCTGCTTCAACAGTGTAAGGCAGGTGTTACAGAGATACAGAAAAGTACTGTAGTCACTTTTTTCCATTACTAATGTGTTTTAGTATCTTAATGTTTTATATGTATATTTAGGAGAGAATATTTTGGTTTGTTGTTGAAGAGCATGAAGTGAACATGGCTGGATATTGCAGCAGGATGTATAACACATCTGAGCCAGTCAACAACTGTAACTGTTCAGCTAGCATGTGGGTGTAATAATTTTTGTCCTGTTTTGTAGTTCTTCTACAGACTGAGTTGTGTAGAAGAAGGTGACCCATGCTTGCCTCAGTATTCACAAGCTAAAGACTTTGGTACTAGGTTGTCAGAGGCTACCAGGATGGCCTCACAGCACAGTGACAATGGTCCCCTTGCTTGGGATGGCCTTGAGAATTCAATAATACCCTAAATCACCACATCTCAAGAGGGTTCCTAAGGCTCCTTGTTTGAAAGATGTTTGAAAGAGAAACAGAGGACTCTGCCATAGTCTCCCAGCATCAATAGCAGAAGTTTGGGGGGAGGGGGGCTCTTACAGCATGCAGCACCACATGAATGCATGCCTCAGCATTCTGGTTGGCTGTCTGTCATTACTTATGGAGTCCTGTAATCAGTATGGTCCATCAGGCCACCAGGGGAGCAAGCAGCCCATAACTTTGATCACCCAGGCAAACAATGCCTGGGCATACTATCTTTTTGGTTGACCTGGCATCAGCCATACTAGAATAGCACCCTAACTGTATTCTGGTATTTTCTCTCCCTTATGAGCTATTCTCTATTCTGTCTGCTTTGTTCATTCCTTCCTATCATCATTTGTTCATCATCTGTATGTGTCTATGCATTGTGCTCCCAAACTTTTGTCTGTTTTTTGTTTCTCTGTCTGACCCTCCCATGAGCTCTTCTCCATCTGTCCATCCAATTTCCCCTCACTACCTTCCCACCTACCCTTCTATTCTATGTATCAAAATGGTCTCCTTCTCAGAAAAAATAATTACCCTTTATTCCCCTATCTTTCATACCTTATAGGTACCTATCTGTGTTTCCGTCTGCTTGCTGTTTTCCCTTTTCCTACTTCAGTATCTACTCCATTTACTCCCTGTTATGTGGTGACCAGGGCTGGCACTTACATGTGCACATACATACTTGTATATCTGATGGCAGCTATGTTACCCCATTTATGGCAGATAATCATGAGATGTAACTATGCTGTTCTACTTTGCATGCATAAGCATGTATCAAGTTGACCACTTGTGACTGACATAATGTATGTCAAAAGAAAGGCAGGCTGGTCATCATCATTGTTGTCATCAATCCCTGTTACCATTTTACATGGGGTTAAAGTGTTGCATCAGCATTAGTCAATGTGACCAACTCACCTAAACATTGGCTCTAGGTGATATGGTCTGTCTTACTTGTGCTATTTAGGTAGATATTAATGGTTTGAGAGAGTGGAGAGAGGGATAAACATATAAGAGGAATGACTGGATTTGATTTACAAATATAAAGGAAAAATAAGAAGAGGCAGGTTTCAATGATTACAGTAAATTTGATTTTTGGCAGGAAACAATGAATCTGTCGTCAGTCCTTTTAGGTGCTTTTACATTCTACCTGTCCTTCATTCCTACCTTTCCTTTACCAATTTTGCACCTGTCCCATGGCCTTACAAATATTTCTGTAGATTCTCTATTCACCACTTATTCCAAAGTCAATTCCACGGTTCCACAACCATCTCTTGAAAAAGATCTTTCAGACATGGATATTATATACCTTGTAAAGTATAACTCATGTGACTTGCTTTTGTTTCAGTTGTGTAAGTCAGAACGACATTGTGTGAGAAGAAACTGAGGTGCACTGCAGATAAATTTTTCACTTTCACACTAAAGTTATGTAACCATGGATTTTGGTATATGTAAGGGAGAATGGGGCACTTACGGGTGCAGAGTTGTTGACTTCCTGCAAAAAGCACCGTTTTCCTTCTTTTTAAATGTTTTACGTATGACTCATGATAAAAAAAATGATGTAGCATAACCTGTAGCAGGTTGATTCAATTTTACATAAATAAAGTCTCTGAGATCCAGGGAATAAGTCGTCCCTAGTCTATTACTTGTACTCCCATATTCCCACTTTGCCTTTCCTATTTACAATACACCATTTGTAAAGTGGTCTTACTCTGGTCTCAGTTATATTCCTTCCCTTCCGGCCCGTGAATGTTTCTGTTAAATTTTCTCTAAATTCCTTTCAGCAGCTTGATACCTTTTTCCACATATGGCCTCAGACAATTCTTGCAGAACTAAAGATGTTCTGACTAAGACACTGTAAATGACAATATTATCTCTCTGTTTCTGGAATCTGTCTCCTAAATATACCCCTATATCGTTTTTCTTCTGTGTTGACATCCACTGCTCCCATCTCATGCTTCACATAAGGTTGTTACGGCCCAAGCACATTACTTATTATTTGCTTACATTGAACCGTACTCTGGCTTAGTTTGTACACATTCCCATTTTGTCTACTATCCGTTGATTCGACTCTTACTTTACTTTCTTATGCAATCATTCACCATATTTAACATTGCATGTAGTGTTTTTTATGTTTGCTGTTGGTTTGAGTATACCCCAGCCTGAGAATGAAGTTGGGCAAACATTGCTCAGTGCTCTGTCCTAGTAAACTAACTAAAACAAATAAGCATTAACTATCACCTTTTTGCATATTTGTTCAGCCTTTCCAAATATTTTGCTAGTCTCATGGAGAAGTTTGGAGAAACATTAGGAAAAGGGTAAGAGATGAGAATATATAAAATTTCAAAAGAGAGACATTTTTGCATTGAAAAGCACATTAAGAATTTTGGGTTTGATTATAGTAATTTAAGAATAAAATCAGGTGATGGTAAGATGGATGAATTTTTGGAGAAGCTGGGCACTAAAGACAATTCTAGATATGTGGGGAAGACATGAACTTTGGAAAAAAAGTATGTAGTGTATTATTAATGTAATAATGTGTTTAGGAGTATTATTTGAGTGGAAATTGCTATAAGTCATGATATGAAACTGAGCAAAAAGAAGCAAAATAATCTTATAAATGGTCCACTTTAGCTAGCAGATGTCAGACTCCCTGATGCCGGCCATACTGACCACATTACTCTGCCCTCCAAAGTGACTGCCAGAAAATTAAATGGCATATGGCCAAATTAGCAGAATTATTTGCATTGATACCATGCATCCTGCTCATCCTGAGCTAAGAGTTTATGCACACTTCAGTCTCTAAACATTTTATTTACAAGGTTCCACCTGCTTGAAGAAAAAAAATTAATTAATGTGTTTGCCTGGTGTCTGTGGTGGTGTTATGTCAGAGGTAGAAAGTTTAACAACTGTGTGTGGTGAAGAGGGGAGCAGAGTCATCTTTTGGAGGTGCAAGGATCATAGTCACGCAGATGGTAAGATACTGGGGGAGCAGTTGTGTAAGCAACACAGCAAATAATGTTCATTTTGGTTAGTAGAAATTAAGTTGTGATAGCTACAAGGGTATATAGGAGTTCAATATCAATAATGAAGAGTTAAATTTGGATGACTTAGCCATTTAGGTGCACTCAGATTCCTTATGAACCAAAACTGTAAGAGTTTCTATTTAATGACTACAACATCATTGTTTTTAGTTTCTGCAGGTAGGTGGTTCGACACAGTAGGTCCTACTCTAAAAAAGCTTTTTCCCCAAGAGCCAGTTTGAATCTTGATATCTCTAGGGTGAGTGGATGTTTGTCTGCTTCTAATAAACTAGTTTCACTCCTTAATTTGCAGCATTCATCTGAGGGGAGGACAATAACCAAGTGTAAGAATTTTAAATAACAGTGTTAAGTAGAAAGGAGGCTGTGTTTGTAATGGGAAGCCAATGTGTTTTTTTTTTTCTAATAATCTTCAGTGGTAATGATTTTTATCCACTACAAAACAAAACTGAATATTTTATATCTGCTACTTGCAGTTTTTGAGTATTATTAGATGAATTATGTGCTGTAAGTGGTGGGACATACTCAATCTTGGGAGTTTGGATGTTGTTCACTAAGCTCATACAAGCAGTCTGGGAAAGAATGTGAGAGATATAATAACATCATTTTATTTGTGCCAGTACTTTGTTGGTTATGATTTCTATGGTATGTGTTAAAGTTTAGGAGTGTGTCTAGTGTAGCACCTAGGTATTTCCTTTGTTTTACATTAGGAATTTATTCTCCTTTATGCTTTTAGGAGCTAATAATGACAGTTTCTGGGTGGTAGCGAAAAGCATGACATTTGTCTTAACATTGTTAAGTAGAAGTTTGTGAGTAACTGGTTACATGGGTCAGTGAATTTTGCTTATAAATTATCTTGTAGTGCTTGGTGAGTTTTGTTAGCCTTGAGTAATAGAATATCATCAGCACACATAACTAAGTTATGATTGGGTAATTTTAGTGTGATGTCATTAATAAATAAAGAAAAAAGGAAGGCTTAGGACAGTACCTTGAGAGACTGCAGTAGTGAGTGTTGCTTTTTCAAATAGAGTTATTAGAATAGATTTGAAAGGTCTTGACTTGTAAATAATTTTTGAACCAAAGTGCAGTACTATCTCTTAAAGATGAGTTTGCAGTTTGTGGAAAAGAAGAATATGGTTAACTACATAAAAACATGAATCCTATCAACAAAAAATAGCAGTGATTAGACTATAGTTAATGGTTATAAATGGTATTAGTGGCTAAGACAATGGCTGTAAGGGTACTGAATTAATTTTAATACCCTTACAGAGTAGGTAACAAAGTGTTACAAACTAGTCTATAATATGCTGGTTGTGGCAACTTAGGTGTTGTTAAATCAAAGTAGACTCTTATGAAGACTGGATAAAATTGGAGAGTAAAAACTGTGAAATAAGGTTGTGATGCTATTTTAAAATGCTTTCTGGTAACAATCAATAAAATGTGTTTATGAGATACAGGGCTTTGATTTTTATTTGTCAGGTAGTATGTCTAATTCATTGAGTGCATGTTTCCTTTAGGGGAAAATAAGGCTGGGTCTCCATGGGGTAAAAATTAAATTACCTTTGGGATGTGAGGGAATAGGGGGTCATGGCATGAGGTCCCAAAGCTACAAGTGAAACAATTGGTTTGTAAACATACATTGCTTTGATTTATGAAATCCAGACACCTTGCAATGTAGTTGATATCGGTCCTAAAAAGTAAAATGTCTTCAAGTGAAGAGATAGCACTTTAGTTAAAAATCATTGTAACACTCAGAGCTCTAGATGCAAAAACAAGCTGGTTTTGCAGTATTGCAGCAATTTACATGCTACACAATAAAGCCATAGCTGCATGCATCAATATCATGTTATGACAATTTAATTACTATAACTAAATAAAACCAGATGTATAGGGGGTATTGGCCTGCATTTACTGAGATGATTTCCATTGGCAGATCATAGGATCATAGGAGGTTACTAGGCTAATGGTCCTGGGGTCCTTGCAAGCCTTACAAGCCAAGATTTTAGCCACAAAAAGAAACCTCAGTCTCTCCAGCAGGTTTTGTTGATGTCACATATTAAGTTCAGGCCTTTTGAGCGGGTAGTGCATGAGGAGTTAGACTTACAGATATGGAGCATCTCTAGTAGAGTAGGATCCAAGATTGCCTTGTAGGAGAGACACAGCTCACCCCTGAGAAATCTGTATGATACTGAGTAGAGTGATAGTGATTTGAGCCTGTCTGCATAGGACAGGTGTTGGAGGTCATGGATTCTCTTTATGAAGTATTTCAGTGGTCTTTCCAGTTGGTGCAGATGTTTGGAGATGTACATCCCAAACGGGGTGTTATACTCAATTATTGGTCTAATGAGGGAGGAGTATAGAGAAGTAATAACCTCCTTTTTTCTGGATGCAATCCCTTTACTTATGAGATGAACCAAGTAAAAGGCTTTTCTGACCACTGCCGCTACATGATGGTCAAATGTGAGGTTGTTATCAACCTGATTGCCACGGTCTGTCACCACAGGTTGTGTGCTTATGGGGTTGCCATTGATGTGGTAATCAGTAGGGGGTCAGGTTTTTGCTGAATGGTATGATTATACATTTATTTGCATTTAGCCTGAGGCCATGAGTTTGGCACCAGTCATTAGTTGCTGTGAGACCCTCTTGCACTATGTTAAAATCATTTGCAGAGTCAATGACAGCACCCAACTTACAGTCATTGCCAAACTTGGTCAGCCACAGGCCTGTTGTCTTTGCCTATACCCTCGAGAAATAGATGCCAAACAGTAGGGGTCCCAGAACAGATCCCTAGGGAACTCCACTAGTAACAGGTCTGCTATATTAGGTGAAGGTGCCTATTTTGACTTTGAGGGTCCTGTCAGTGAGCCAGTTGGCCACCCACCTGATGAGACAGGGATTTATGCTAAGTTCTGTTATCTTTTCAATGATGCCCGAGTGGGGGGTTGTGTCAAAGGCTTTGGCGAAGTCAAGGTAAGATGTATGTACTGACTTTCCCTCATCCAGGGCCTTGGTGACAGTCTCAAAGAAGTCAACCAGGTTCAACAGGCAAGATCTGCCCTTGACAAATCCAATCTGGGTGGGGTCAAGTGCCCGGACATTGCCTATGTCCTTGTTTATGAGATCCATATTAATATGCTTTATGGCTTTACAGATCAGACTTCTCAAGCTAATGGGGCAATAGTTTCCAGGGTCAGTAGTGTGCAAGGGGATGACAATGGTGGTTCTCCACTCTGCCAGAATGAAGCCAGTACTTAGGCTGTGGTTGAATAGGGTGCTTAATGGCGAAGCCAGTTCTTGCTGGAGATGATGCAGAATACATCCCGGGATATTATCAGGTCCCATGGAAACTATTTTCACCTTGGACAGGGCCTGTAACACTTATCTACAGAAATGTGAGGGGCTAAACAAGTATCAGTGATGTCGAAAGGGCCTTTGGGGGGGGGACAGGGGAGTGAAGTCTGTGCTGAACCTATCTGCTAGCAGGTTGGCTAAGTCAACAGGATCAGTGTACGTGGTACTGTTAAGTATCAATTCGGAACAAACTTGGGCTTTGCCATGGAGGTTCCTGATGTAACTGAAGAAGACTTTATAGTTTCTCTTTGTTGTAGAGGCTGGTTTTGATTCATAATTGGCCTTGGAGGTTTTCACTAGTGATCTAATTTGCTTGTTGAGACTAAGGAGGGAGTTTTCCAGTTTAGAATTTGTTCCCTTTTAACCTTGGATTTAGTTTCTTCCTTTTGTTGTAAAGCCTGATGATAGATGATATCCACCATACAGGTTTGTTTTTCCTTGAGGAGCAGATTTTAGTTCTGTTGGGTATGGCTGAGTCCGTACAGTTGTACAGGTGCTTGTAAACTGCATTGGCATACTGTTCAGCATAGTTGTCTGCATCCTCTGGGTGGGGTGGTGGTGTGAGGCTACAGATACCCTCCCTTAGGAGGTTGTAGTCAGCTTGTGAGAAGTTTTTTAGCTTGATTTCAGCTGGGGGGTTGGGTGGGATAGAAACTTTGAATGAGACAGTCCGATAATCTGATCTAACCAGGGAAGGACATACTATGGGAGTGGTCCAGCAGTTACCCATGTTGGTGACCACCAATTCCAGACTGTTATCTCTCCTTGTGGGGGATGAGATGAGCTGTCTAGTGCGTAAGAACTGATGAAGTCAAGGAATCTTTGAGATACTGCATTAGTGCAAGAATAGTTCACCTAGTCTATGGTGAGGTAGTTGAAGTCACCAAGGATCAGGGTGTTAGGGGGTACCTTGATGGAGTCTAGTAGATGTAGGTAGGAGGAGTGGGTGTCTTGAGTCATGAAGGGGGGTCTATAGCTAGCTATAACTTGGATGGGTGTCTTGCCAATTGTCAGTTGTACCTGGAGTAGTTCCAGTGCATCATGCGGGCAAACCCGTCTGGAAGAGTCTTGTCCTTGATGAAGATAGAGACTCTACCACCCTTAGTTTTCCTGACCTCAGTTTGGGGTCGGAATG
>NC_056729.1:1500768571-1500803571 GCF_019279795.1 Protopterus annectens
TGATAAAGAATGAAATTCTATCTATCACAGGCTTTTAATTTAAGCAAACTAGAAACAGACACCGTGTCATTTAATCCTGGTGGACAACTAGCATTCAGATGAATCTGCCACCATACCTCTTTCTCTTCTTCATACAGCTTCCATGGTCCCCCACGAGGTTTACTTTGTATCTGCTGTAATACCGCAAATTTAAAAGTGTATTGGGAAAATACTTTTAAGTGTCTATATAAGGCATTTGTTTCCTTGTGTTGTGCTATTTC
The DNA here is from genome assembly GCF_019279795.1 of Protopterus annectens. Taxonomy (NCBI): domain Eukaryota; kingdom Metazoa; phylum Chordata; order Ceratodontiformes; family Protopteridae; genus Protopterus; species Protopterus annectens. The sequence continues at coordinate 1,500,768,832 of NC_056729.1, forward strand.
ATAAAAATGCTCATAAATTCTTTGCGACAGTTTACGTTGTGTTTTGCCCACATAGCATCCATTACAATGTGTGCATAGGGCAATATAAACAATGCACACAATGTAATGGATAGTATGTGGTATTTTGCAGTATTACAGCAGATACAAAGTGAAGCTCATGGGGGACCATGGAAGCTATATTTAGAAGAGAAAGAGGTATGGTGGCAGATTTATCTGAATGCTAGTTGTCCACCAGGATTAAATGACATGGTGTCCCTTTCTAGTTTGCTTAAATTAAAAGCCTATGATAGATAGAATGTCATTCTTTATCACTAGAAATGTGGTGTAATGTATAAATTTAAGTGGTAGATAGATGTAATGCAACATTAATAGTGCTGTGACTGTCTCTTTAAGTAGCATGCATTTTAAACTTGTAGGTTCGTGAATTTTTAAATGAATCATGTGGGGGTGCTTACTTGATGTCATTGGCTGCTGGTAGTTATGACACTGGTATAAATGTTTGGGCATGTTTGTAAAATGGTGTCTGAAGAAATTTGGTGATTTTAGACCTGATGAAAGCGCTTATCAATAAATGGTATTTTAATGGATTTTTGCACCTGTGGTTCTCATCCTTTGCCGCTAAAAAAATTTTTGCTCTTCTGGTTGGCGACATTTTGCTTTTCCTGGTTGGAATTATTCATATCCCAAAAGCATTATCAATCATGTGACTCAGTCTTTGGGACAGTTAGGTAAACATGAATTATGCATTTTGCAACATTTCATACAATACTGTAATTGCTTTTATACAATACCTCCATGCTTTTACTTCAGCCCTGAATGTTTAATGTGAGGTGCATCAGTTGTTCATTCTCATGTTTCATAATTTTGAAAAATATAATTTTTGTCAGCATGGGGTGATGTACTGATAACTGATATAAAGACTAATGTGCATTATCACCCTTTTAAGAACGTGCCTAGATAATAATGCACTGTGATTTCTAAGCTGTAGTCAATGCGGTGTAAAATACTGAAGTGCTAAAGATACTGCACAAAGAAAGCTTACCGTCATGCAGTAGGTATCCAATCATCTTGCAGACTCTTTCCTCCACTGAGAACATTGTTTTGTGGATATGCATTTTTTTTTCTATTATTTTTACCAATGGACCTAATCAAATCTCAGACATCTTCCTTCCAGCTGCAGTACTTCCTGAGTTTGCATCATCAAACTTGTTGCCATGACGATGTGACGTTGAGTAATTGTTGCACTTCTTGGAAGAGTTTGGCTTTTCATGATGTGTGTGGGCTATGGCAATTTTTAAATATTCCTTGAATTCAATTAATGGAGCAACAGGTTTTTCATCAACATGCATTTTCTGAATAATAAGGAATGTGAAACTCTGAGCCTGAACATTTACACTGAGAGCATGTCTCTTGGAATCTGGCCCCAGGTGTAAGCCTGTTATATATAGGCCTTACACAGATGTAAGTCACTTACACTGACAGCAGGTGTTTTGGAATTTGGCCCTTGGTGTATGCCTTTTTATATATAGGCCTTACACCAAAGTAAGTCATTTACACTGAGAGCTAGTCTGTTGGAATCTGTCTCTCTGTCTGGAAGTACTGACGGAATGTAATTTCGTTGATCAACTAGAAAATCGTAAATGTTATGAAGGACAGCAAAGGAATAATAGGCAAAGTCAAGAACACCTGTGTGTTATGATGATGAGATATTTAGAATTATGAGACAAAGACACTCACCCCCCCCCCACACACACACACACACACACACACACACACACACACACACACACACACACACACACACACACACAAAGTAACACTACTACATTTACTCATTTAAGTATCATACTGCAATTAAATTTTACTTTCCAAGTAGTGCAGTGACTAGGGAAAATAATTTATGTATGAGACTATCTATGACTGCAACACACTTGCAGCTCTGATCTTGCTTGGCAGTGCACAAAAAACAGCTGCCATTAAAGATACAATGACATTACATGCTAAAAATTATGCACCATTTAAAAAAAGATAATTCTGTGCCTAACAACTCAAAGGAAACACACCAGTCAGCCAACACATTATGCCTGCTTGTTATGAGCTAGTATGGCTTTCAATCCTGACATGAAGTTACCATGCTGACAAGGAAGCAGGGGGTGCAATGCCAGATTATATTTCTATTTCTTGGGAATAATTACAGAATAGAAAACATTTTCTTTAAAGGTAAGAAAAGATAGACTGAAATTATTTCAACATCAACGCTTTGCACACAATGTTTAACATCATATGTACTGAGCTGCCATATTGTTTGTAATGGATAAGCTGAACAATTGCTGAACATCAGTGATGCTTTTATGCAAAAATAAAATATAAAACCATTACAAGAAGTGTTTACCTTGCTCCACACTGCAGACTAGAGACATAATGGACTCCCAGAATGGAAGCTTTATTCATGGGATAAAAGTCTTAACTACAATGGGATTCTACTAGTCTTATTATGGACTCTAATAATATAGTTTTAAATTTATTTGAGTTTTTAAGAAGTCTATCCAATACTTTTGATGTGCTTATTAAAGATACTTTAATGTCCCAACAGATACTATTAAGAGAAAGAAACACTGTGAATCTGATCTCATCAGATTCAACTGGCTGCAGTGGGATATGCTGTTCTTTACAGATAGCCTTAAAGTAAAAAAAAAAATGCTCTGTTAGGTTTATGAGTTCTAGAATTGCCTGCAGGCATGAAGTATACAGAAGAGGTCATGGCACAGTGGAAGATAATTAATGAAAAGGTTGGACTTGCATATATGCAACTCCTTATAGATTTCAGCACCAATTAGCTGTGGAAACATTGCACTGATATCCACAGTACTTATGACAAACTGAGTAAGTCAGTTACTTGACCAATTTTCAGTTCTATTTGATATTCAAAGCTTGTAGGCAAATAAAAAGAAAAAAATAATAGCTAACTGGCTTACTGTTGGGACCCAGGAGTTCAAAGTAGGTGAGGTCACCTCCACCAAGAGGCCAGTCACTGATGGAGTCCTACAGAGCCTTGGTACTGGGCCCATTCCATTTTGGCATCTGTTTCTCTGAATTGGAAGCAAATGATGAAGGTTTATGGCTGAGTAAGTTTGCAGATGATTGCACTCTGGGGGTTATCATCAACAATATAGCAGACGCTAGCATTCTTCAAGAAGGCCTATCTCTGACTACGAAATGGTGGTAAAATCATGGTCTTTAAACTCAGTGCAAAGAAATGCATAATTGTACTGTTTGGGAAGTCAACCATCTCAGCTAATTACCATGTTGACAATACACCTCCTGGGTATGCAAGTAGTCAGTAGCCTTGCCTTCAACCACTACATGGCCACAGTGGTGAGGAAGTCCTTTTATGTTGCACAATTTATAACTAAGTGCTTGGTATGCAGGTCAAAAGAGGTCATTATCCCACTGCATTCTGCCCTTATCAGACCAGTCAAAGAGTACAGTACTCCCTTTGATATGTACCTGACCAGGCATATGCAGCAACTAGAGTGAGGTTAACTGCAAAAGGAATACAAGGAGTAACAAACCTGCCTTATGCAGATTGCCTCAAAGCCCTTTCCCTCTACTAAGTCTCCCATGATTGCTGAAGGGTGTTCTATGCCTTGCTTACAAGATATTAGCAAACCCCACACTTATGAATCTCATGCATATTTGTAAGTCACATAGTACCAGAAATATATGGTCTACAGACCTGAATTTTGTCTGTGACTTAAACAGAACATGCTGGAGAGACAAATATGTATTTCAAAGACTGCACCTCCTACGGAACAGGCTTCCCATCCATGTGAAGCTGATTTCATCTATTACCTGGTTTAAGAGCAACCTAGACCAGTGGATGGGGGATGATTCCCTCATTATATGAACAACGACAGCAGATACAATAACAGCAGGAAAAACAGTTGTAATAACAACAGGTGAGAGCAACCAATGAACAATCTGAACAAAACCATTTGATGCATCATGTTTCAAAATTAATAATTTATTGGATAAGATATTAATTGCAAATGAAGTTAACATTTTAACAAAAGGAAAGACTGTTGTGCTAACCAAAGGAATGGATTTAGTAGAAGTAGTGATGGCACTTAAACAGTTTGCTCATAATTTGAACTTGAAATCCATTACGAGTAGTTATGCAGATAATTTCAATATTTGTAGGAAAGCCTAGCTTCATTAAACCTCCCCTTTAATTCCATTGATTTTGGAATTTGAAAAAAATATGAGACAGAAATAAGAGAAATTCTCAGTAAAGTTGCCAGTAAAGAGTATTTATTTTAACTAGTAAGGAAGGAATTGCCACAGAGTTATGGAGGTGGATAAAGAAGGTGATTATGGGTACATGTATATGTTAGGATTATTAAGTAATAAAGAGGATTATGAAGAATATTCTGGTATTGATGTACACAAAAGTTACAGATATACAGACAGCGTGATTAATGAATGGTGTAATGAGTTATTACAGAAAACATTGCTATGAATTTTAAACTTGAATATCCTACGCTCAGTGGGATATTTAGAATCCCCAAGATTCACAAAAATATTGCTAATCCATCCATCAGGCTGATTTTATCATTAGCAGGTCCCAAGATAGAGCCCTGGAAATTTATTTAGAATAGTGTCTGAAGAAAATGGCCGTGAAAGTTATGTCATTTATTAAAAGATTCTTATGACTTTTATGCAAAAATTGAAAAATCTGAAAGCCAGTTGGATGTAGTAACTGACAGTTTATATACAGCGGGACAGCAATGTCTTCCAGTTATGTTAATTTGTTCATGAGTGGGCAGGAAGAATATTCTGTTTATTATTTCTATCATTTTGTCACAGCGGAACTCCGGTCCGCTAATGATTGGCAGTAGATTTTCCCGAACGCCGAGGTACCAGCTCAACGTTCAACCTTCAACGAAGGCACACCCATTTACGGATGTCTTTTGAATGCCCACCCAACCGCGGGGAGGACATGTAGACTCCACACAGAAGGCACTCCCCGCACTCCAGCCGAGAATCGAACGGGAGAACCTCTTGCTGTGAGGCAACAACGCTACTGCTGCACCACCACAGAATTATTATTTTTATCATTTTAATAACATTAAATTCTTTTTGCATTTTATAGCCAACATTTTTATGATTGGGAAAAATGATGCAGTAACTCCTGAGTCTTTAATATTGTATCTTAACACCCGGTCTTCTTTTCTATCCTTCAAGTTTATACAAGGTGAATTATTTAGATGCAACAATCTTTAAAAGTAGAGACAGTGACAGACAGACTTTTGACTAATAATTGTATGAAAGAAGTTGTGAACAATAATTTTTTTTGAATTAACAGTTGTGTGCACACAGCACATCTAAAGAAAAATGTTGGAAAAGGTCAAGCCATAAAAGTAAGTAAGCTTACTGTTTCAGATTACCATTTTTTCAGTGAACTATCAGATATGAGGAGAACGATTTTTAAAAAGCTTTATCTGGTTAATTTAATTGATGAAGTGTTAAAAGATGTCATTAACAAAAGAGGTGGCAAATGCAAGACAGTTTTACTGTTCAGACATATATCTGAGGTAATAACTGATTTGAAATCACTAATACAGAAAGTTCCCATGGTTTTACCTTTTGCTATAAATTCCACTGCTATTAAACATGTGGTTCATAATAAATGGAGATTACTGGAAACAACTAAAGCAGTGCTTATTAAGTTAGGCGTTTGTGAATAAAATATACTTTAATTTAAAATAACTATTTAATATGACAGTACAACCAGTTATGACTACAAGAAGAAGACAAGCATTCTCTTATAGGTTTTAAGTTGACCTATTAGGTTATTGATCCATAAGGATCTTAACAAGCCTAGCCTTGCATTCCTATGGTAAATAGTAGCTCTTATAAATTGCAATATGAATGTACAAGAGCCAAACAAATATATGTTAGGGTAATTAGATGTATACAGGAAAGCCAGTGGTGATATACTGGGATGAATTTTAACTACCCATGCATTCACCTAAATTACATTTAAATAGAATAAGACAAGTACTCTGCTTTACGTAGAACAGAAGACAATTTCACAGAAGTAGTATTCTTAGTGACATACCTATTCCTCCAACATGTTCTATTAATTTTGCAAAAGGGGATTGAGTTGTCTAGAGTGGGTGTTTATGATATTACTAGACTTGTGAATGTGCAACAGGTCTGATAGACTAGGGTCTGTTAAGGCTGTACATGTAAGGCAGAGGTTGCCTGTCAGTATCCTGTATGACAAGAAGAAATACAAGACATTGGGTCAGTCCGTATCATTTTTCTCATCTAAGCCCTTGATTTTTTTAGTGAGAAAGTTGTGTGGTCATTTAGGTTGTGACAAGTGTTTGGACTGGTAAATATATCGAAAGAGGCGTTATATTCAATGATTGGTCTATTGAGTGCTAAGTCTAGAGGAACAATTATGCCTCTGGATCATGCCAACATTCCATTAGATATAGTTTTTGTAATGAAAAATGATTTCCTTATTATAGAAGATATATTATGATGAAAAGACAGTTCATTTTAACATAGCTTCCCAGATCTCTAACCACAGGATCAGTTATGGGGGGGGGGGTGTCAATTTGATACTTACAAGAGGTGAAATGCTACAATTATATATTTCTTGAAATTTAGTTTTGGTCCAAATTTATCCCATTAATTATCTGTTTGGGACAGACACTCTGTAGGATCCTGCTGTCCACTGTGAAGTTGATGATGCCACTAGTGACAGGTCATTTGCAGGAAGTAGAGGCGCTCACGATTACTTCTTGGGTTCCTTTGTAAGCCAGTTTGCTATCAAACAAGTTACATAGGGGTTAATATTTAGATGGAAGATGAGCTGCTCCTGTTATGTAGAGACATAAAGCCTTGACTACAGCTCAGCCGATATGATGGAGCAGCAGTGAAGGGATCAGCATGTTTGTCCTGGATAGGACAGTACTTATTGATACAGTTCCTCAGGAGAGGCATAGTCCAAAGAGGGAATTTGTCCTCAGATACAATCAATGAGCATGTGGGTGAGGAAGGTCATAAACAACAAAAAAGAAACACTGAATAGAAGTACAAACAAGTAAAGCCCCCAGGACACCCTTAGGGATCCATGACCAGCACCAGCAATACCACTCCAGGGAGGTAGGACTATAGCTGGTAGGCCCAGTATGGATTTCTGACACTTGAGGCTGGGCCAGTAGAGATGAGATCTGAGGGAACCAAAAAAAAGCATTAATCTGGTAGAGTTTGCCTAGAATGCCTGAGTCTGGGGTGGTGTCAGATAACTTTATGAGGCCCAGATATGCAGTGTGAACTGATTTGTCCTAGTCTAATGCCTCAATGATTTTATCAAAGAAGTTAACCAGATTAAGTAGTCGGAGTCAACCCTTCCTGAATCTGAGCTGGGTTGGTTTGAGAGTCATATGGATCTATAATTAACGAGTTCTTTAAAACCTTTGTGGAATGGGATGGTTGTTGCTCTCCTACATTCTTCTACCTCAAAGCCTGTTTTGAGGCCAATATTAAATAGCCTCTGTACGGGATACAACAAGTCATTTTCAGACAAACCAGTAGGCAGCCTGGATTGTTATTTGGCCCTATAGATGTATTGTTCTTGGCCTTAGACAATGCATTGAGAACTCATTTTCTTTTGGGGGGGGATTTAAAGGGGATGTAGATGCAAGTATTTGTTTTGAGAATATTGGAGGAGAGAAGATGATGAAGTTAGAACTGAATTTATCACTTAATAGGTTTGCTATGTTGTCTGTACCTGCCTGTGTGATATCATTTAGCATTAGCTCCATTCATTGTTGGGTATTGTTTCTCAGATTTCTGACATAGTTAAATAAGGCTTTGTGCTTATCTTTCACCTATGAAGCTATTTTTACATCATCTGGCTCACCAACAGGACCCTCAAAGTCAAATTAGGCACCTCCACCTCTGATAGCAGACCTGTCTCTAGTGGAATTCTGCAGAGATCTGTCCTGGGACCCCTACTGTTTGGCATCTATTTCCCAAAGGCCGAGGCAAAGAAAAAAGGCCTGTGGCTGACCAAGTTTGCGGAAGTTTGGATGCTGTCATTGACTATCCAAATGATGTTAACTTACTGCAAGAGGGTATCACAGCAACTAATGATTGGTGCCTCAAGCTAAATGCAAAAAAATGTATCATCATACCATTCTGCAAAAACACGACCCCTGTTGATTACCACATTGATGACAACCCCCTAAGCACACAACCTGTGGTGGGAGACCTAGGCACTCTAGTTGATAACAACCTCACATTCGACCATCATGCATCAGAAGTGGTCAGAAAAGTCTTTTACTTGGTTCACCTCATAAGTAAAGTGATTGCATCCAGAAAAAAAAATGAGGTTATTGCCTCTCTATACTCCTTACTCATTAGATCAATAATTGAGTAACTCCACGTTTGGGATGTACCTCTCCAAACATCTGCACCAACTGGAAAGGCCACAGAAATACCTCACAAAGAGAATCCATGGCCTCCAACACCTGTCCTATGTGGACAGGCTCAAATCACTATCACTCTACTTGGTATCGTACAGATTGTTCAGAGGTGATCTGTGTCTCCCCTACAAGGCAGTCTCAGACACTGTTCTAATAGAGATGCTCTGTATCCATAAGTCTAACTCCTCATGCATTACCCACTCAAAAGGCCTGAATCTAATATGCCACATCAACAAAACCTACTGGAGAGACAGGTTTGTCTCCCAGAGACTGCCCCGTCTCTGAAATAGACTTCCCATACATGTCAAACAGAGCACCTAGCTGACCCTCTTCAAGCGCAACCTTGATGAGTGGATGGGAAACCACAAATTTGTCCCAGGGGTTCCACCTGTGTCTCTCATTGACAGGGGTGACAGGTGCTGACTGAGGTTTCTTTTTGGGGATAAACTCTTGACTAGGCTTGAAGGGCCCCAGGGCCATTAGACTAGTAACCTCCTATGATCCTATGTTCCTATATCTGGCTTTGGTTAATTTAGTCAAGGTCCAAAGTTCCTTGTTTATTTTTGGCTTCTTGTGAGATAAATTTATTTTTTTTTGCACAATAGATATTTTTCTTTAATTATACAGCCTGCTTATATTAGCGTTCCACAAGAAGAGTTTATTTTTGAAGGTGGCATTTTATTTGTTTCTAATCTGAAAGGGACAAGCATCGATACAACTATGCATGTACATAGAAGATGACAGTAAAGGATTCTACATAAACAATGGGATCATCATGGTGGAAGGGGCTTTAGTGAATCAGCTTTAGCCTAGTCTCTGAATAGTGAGGGAATGGAGGATGTTACAGGCTTTGCTATTTCAGTGAATGTGACTGACTTGGTGAATTTGAACAGGAGGTTGCAATTGATGAGGAGCAGAGGCACCCAATATTAATAATGACCTTGTCTAGGATTTTATCACCCCTTGGTGTGGTATATGCTGACTGGTCCAGAGAGTTTGTATTGCTGAAGTCTGTAAATATCTGATTGTACATGCTTGATGACATACAAGTCTCCCAGTTCATGAAGGGATAGTTGAAGTTTGTTAAGAGAATGGTGTGTGGCTTAATACATGAGGACTCCATGCTGGTTAGGTAAAAGGTATGGGCAGAGAGGGACATAGAGATGGTCATGTAGTTAGCTATGATGTCATAAGGATTTTGTTTATAGTAAGATGGACATGGAGGAGTTCCACATCATTATTGTCTAACAAGTCTGGCTGTGAGATTTTTTTTAGAAGTATAGAGACATCCCCACTTATAATACCTTTGTCTAATGCAGTGGACCTGCATGAATGATAAGCACTGAAGTCTCGCACTGATGGAGTGCTTTCACTGGTCTTGAACCAAGACTCAGTGACAATGCATATACTGAGATTTTAAGGGGTAAGTAGTGCTTGCAGGAAGTGGAGTTTTCTGTTAAGGCTCTTAGCCCTGAGCAGCACTACCTTAATGTTGTCTTGGTTCTCTTTAGTTATGTTGGAAGGTTTAGAAGACTAACATTGACTAAAAACGACACTATGAGGTGGACAAGGTTTTAGCAATTATACGGGGGCTGGCATAATGGTTAAGGTGTTCACCTTAAAGATACAAGGTGCAGGGTTTGATTCCTACATGGGGTAATTGGCTAGGCTTAAAATGGCCCACAGGGGCAGTTAGCCTAGTACTAATCTATGAATCTATACAGAAGCCTTGACAGGAAATGTGTATGCCATCCCTGGCAAACCATTTAACACTACATACCATCCCCATCCAGGCTGATATATATTGTACTCCCTTTGAATTACACCAGAAGCTATACCAGTTGTTAAACTCAATCATCATTTGTTCATACTTTGGCATCATTCTTGGTGATGGTAGATTATTGCTTACTGCTAGGTTCATATCTGCCTCACATGCATATTCTGAGAGCATCAACATTTCTCTCTTCATATAGTCCAGTGAGGTACATCTCAAGTCATTTACACCCACATAAAAAAATGTCTGTGTGACGTATGCACTTATGGTGCAAGGAAATGAGTGCCTGTGTAGATAAGGCAAATCCTGGCACCTGATAGGCCACTGTCCATGACCCTCTCCTACTGAGTGGTGCACTGATGTGTCTCACTATGGAGTCACCTATAACTAGGATACTGGATTGTGTGGTGGCTTCCCCTTATAGGCCTTTGATCTGAGACAATGTGAGTTTTGGGTGTGAGTTTCATGCATTATGTGTTTGTGAGTGTAATTGTTTCTTAGATTACATTCAGGAGGCCTTTTGGTTTATGTAGGTTACTTTTAATAACCTCAGTTTATGCACTTTTATGTACTTGGTCTAAGCTGTGTGTGACTGGTTTAGCTGGCATCTTATAACAGCACAGAAAAGGTACAATTACTCAAATGAGCACAGTGGCCAATATCAAAATAGCACACTCTTAGTTTCTACAGCAATCAGAGGCCTAGAAATGGTCATCTTTTTCTTTATTCTCACTAGAGTTTAAACCAAATCAGTTCTAACTCAGACTACAATAAATGCCAAACATAAATGCAGTGCTATCACAGTAACTAAATAACCAGTGAATGGTACTTATTCTAGGTGTTTCTATGCTGGTAGTTTGTCAAATCTGGAGTAAGATAATCACAGTCAGTAGAGTGGTTGTTTGTGCAAATGAGCCCATACTGTGAGTTTATTAAGAAAAACAGTGATAGTTGTTTCATAAAAGAATACAAAATATATTTAATTTGTATTTATAATTATGTTATTTACACAGCATGTTGTTCTACCTGGCTAGCTTTTATATTAGTAATGTGTCTTCTTTTGGCTTTACCTGATTAGAACATTAAAAGTAAGGATTCATGAGCATTGCTGTGACATTAGACTGAATAATATGAATTATTATGCTGCGGTGGTGGTGCTGCAGTAGCGTTGTCGCCTCACAGTAAGATGTTGTCCTGTTCGATTCTCAGCTAAAGCGTCTTCTATGTGGAGACATGCATGAATGGGCATACCTTCGTTGAAGGTTGTGCGTCAGGGCTGGCAACTCGGCACGTAAAAATCTACTGCCAATCATTAGCGGACCGGAGTTCTGCTGTGGTGACCCCTAACCGGGAAAAGCCAAAAGATACAACAACAACAACAACATTATCAGTTATGCAGAGCATATGCCTCAAATCGCTGCGATCTGAAACAATGTTTCTTTTATGTGCTGGATGCACTTCACATGGATATTAGAGATGGTGATGCTGAAAACAGGTTAATGTAAAACAGAATATTCTTAGCAAGCAAAGGTAAATGCTTGCATGTTTCCAGACTTGAATAACATGGTTAATTTTAAGTGTAAATTAAAAAAATCGAAGCATTGCAGGTGACTTGAATAGGTCGTGTGATTTTTACTTTCTCCATTCAGTTCTGGCCATACCTGTGTCTGCAGTCTGATGTCTGCAGTGTTGAGCAAGCAAAAGTGCTAACTGTGATACTTTGGTTTTATTTTTGAATAAAGGAGTTGTTGACATTCAGCTGTTTTTTTTTTTTAATGCCAGTCTGGTTTCATCACTATTTTTTTAGTTATTTGCAATAAAAGTTATCTATTTGGTTCTGACTTGACTAAGTATTTAGAGTAAATCTCAGAAGCAACTACTCGCAAGAAAAAGATTTGTTTATATAATTTCTGTGCAGTACAAATGTTTTGCTATCAAAATATTGAGAAAAAATTAACAAGAAACAGAACTCAGGTTGTTTTCCATATGTCCCCTGATAGGTTAAGGAGATGCAGAGATACTTGCTTTAAATATGGCCATTTTTATTTGATATTTACCATTTGGTCAGAACTACTGGAGAAGGACACACAATTAGTCTTTAGTGACTCAACCACATAAAATATGAAATTAATTGTCTTAGTGGTGGGAGAATCACAGCTTTCTTGATGGTCAGTGTAGGTGTGTCAGCTCAAGTTAACATCAAACATGTAGAAAAATTATTGAAAATCAGTTAGTTGTTATATCCCCAGATGGATCAGAAACTGGGATGTAGGACAGGTCTGGCCAAAGATGAGAGTGCCATGACTGAAACTTGGTCAAGGTAATGGAGAATGTAAGAAAGATAGTGGCAAGCTGCTTGTCATGGTCCGTAATGGGACAAATGTCCTGATGACAAGGACAGTGGAGATCCAGGAAGGAAAAGAAGGGCAGTGGTCCAAGGATGTCAGACGTTTGCATGTACAATGTCTTCTCAGAAGTCTGATCCATTTCTGCAACCAGCACAGCCAAAAAGGTAAGAATATGGTAATATAATACATGGGTGTAGCAGTGGACAAGACATAGAGAGGAAAGGGTTACATGGGAAACCGTGGAAGGTGGAGAACAGGGAGAGTTGTGCTGTGATTGGACTACAACTCATTGAAAGAGGACAAGTATCACAGAACGAGAGGTTTGAGAAATATTTGAACTCCTCCATGTTTTTAGAGCGAGGTAAATTAAAAAGGCCAAGGAAACATTCAGGAAGAGAACAAACATTAGAATATGGCTGCACTGAAGAGGAAATGGAAATGAGGCAATAGCATGAAAGACACTTAGAAAGGTAAGAAATATGAAGGAGAGATGAAAGAACAAAAATTGGGTTGGATGGTGATGCTGTAAAATGCAAGCAGCCTGGGAAAAAGAAAGTGGAAATGAAGGCTGTCTTAGGATCTGACAAGTTAAACATTACCAGCATCTCAGAAACTTTGGCAGTAGTAAAATATGGATTCTTTAAAGTAATTCTATAATTTCTTATCCTCAGGATTGATGGGAATAAAAAGAAGGTAGTGGCAGTTTAAGAGCCCAGATAGACTTGAGAAGACATGGAATAAGGCAAGGGCATAAGGCAGTACGACAGAATGGGACTGGTGAAGAAAGAAAGTAAGTATGCTGATAGTTAAGCTACAGGCACAATGTGAGGGAAGATGTTGGTTAGAAATTATATACTGCTATCCAGATTCATCACTAGGGAAAGACAGTTGCATGATGACCTCACTACTCTCAGAAAATGGACAGTTCAACTTTGCCTCAGATAAGTTAAAAATCCATCTGGAGTTAAAGAGACTTGAACTGGAGGCCAAATGTTTGTAAATAGAATCAGCAGAGAGGCTGTGGCATTTGGAGGCTGAAGAAAAGGGGAAACAGAAACAAATGGAATTAGAATCAGCAGAGAGACTAAGACATCTTGAGGCTGAAGAAAATGAGAGGCAGAGGTAACATGAAAAGGAAATCCTGACTCTTCATCAGGGTCATGGAGGTAATGGTGAAGGGAGTAACCGAACCCCAGTAGCATTAAAGGTCAGTAAATTTCTTTCACAATTTACAGAGGGTGATAGTTTTGCTAGATTTTTTTTTCATATGCTTGAAAGGGTATGTAAACAGTATAATGTTGACCAAGGACTCTGGGTACAGTTCCTGACCTCCTCCCTCCATGGTAAAGCTGTAGCTGCTGTTTCTAAATTGTCTGATACTGATTGCTTAAATTATAATACAGTTAAAATGTGTTTATTAGAGTGTTTTAAGTTAATACCTGAAGCTTAGAAAAAAAAAGTTTTGTGAGCATAGACACAAGTCAGATGAACGTGTGTGTGAATATATTGCTGAACTGAGCACTTTATTTTCATAGGAGGGTGAGTGGGTGTCAGAGCACCACTTCTGAAGGGCTGGCAAACCTTTAGGTGAGGAAACAAGCCATTAGCTCTTTGCCTGAGGACATGAGAATCTGGTTGGCAGATAAAGAATGTAATACCATGTATGAGTTGGGGAAAAACGGAGACCTATACCTAGCAAGCAGGGCATCACTGCACTGGAAAGGGATACCCAGTACTGCACACGGGTCTAAGGAAACCCATGGTGGGCAGCCTAAACCACCCCAACAGAGTCCACCAGTAACAGGGAAAACCACTAGTTAAGGTACATGGACAGGAGCAAGGGCTAAATGTTTTAAATGTAACCATTGGGGCCATGTAGCATATAGATGTCCATGAAGGCAAGGTAGGGAACAAAAGGTAGGGGAGCCATTAAGAGAGAATGACAGAATGCCAGCAGTACGTTATCTGGAGACAACAAAGGTATTAAACTACCACAAGACAGTATATCCTATATGAGTAGATGGGAAAAAGGCCACTGCTAAGAGAGACACAGCCTCTGACCTAACCATTGTGAAGCCTGCAATGGTTAAACTGGAGCACTACTTACTTGAGTAGTCTACTCCAGTCAGAGCTTTAGGAGGGACCCCATTCCAAATACCTTTATCTTGGGTTCACTGTTATTGGGAGGGTGGAAAAGTAATCAAGCAAGTAGGTGTGTTTGAGGATATCCCTGCAGATGTCCTGATAGGGAATGATTTTGATAATATAGTACTTGTGTGCATGCAGTTACACACAGTCAGACTTGGAGACAAGCATGTGAGTCTGGTAGCCTGGGGGAACCCAGACAGACCACACACTTGAAGCCAGGACTGGTGAGGTGGCTACTTCTGGGATGGAGCTACCCTGTAGCAGTGAGATTGAAGGTGAGCCACAGCTGCTTGTGGGTACTGATGCTCCCTTGGACAGAGTGACTGCAAGGTCAAAGCTGAGTAATAGTACCTAGGCTGACAGTGAGGCACTGATGTCAATGGATACCAGACTTCCTGTAGAAGGGGTGCTGGGAAGGGTTACAAAGAGAGAGTTAAGACAGGCTCAGCTCTCAGACCCTACATTACAAGACTTGAGGGAGGTAGCCAGGGAGGCACCTAATTCTCAAGGAAGGGGGAATCTGCATACTGGGACAAAGGGTTACTGTATAGAGAGTGGACCCCTGAGGGAGGGCTGGAAAGTAAGGTAATACAGCAGTTGGTAGTGTCCAGATCCTACTGTCTAGCACTTCTAGCCATAGCCCATGACATTTCCTTTGTAGGTCATATGGGCATAAAGCTTACCAAGAGATGTATTATGCAGATCCTTTATTGGCCTGGGATTTCCAGGGATGTAACAGGGTACTGCAGGACCTGTAAGCAGTGCCAAAAGGTAGGCAAGGCAGGAGACAAGGTCAAAGGTCCATTGATGCCTTTGCCTGTGCCTGAGGAGTCATTTCAGATGGTAGCTATGGATATTGTGCAGTCTCTGAGAACCCCAAGTTCCACAGTAAAGAAGTATATCTTAGTGGTAGTAGATTATGCTACCAGATACCCAGAGATCTGTCCTCCATTGAGGCAGAAAATGTGGCAAATGCTTTGTTAGAGATTTTCAGCAGGGTAGGTTTCCCAAAAGAAAATACTGACTAACAGAGGTGCCAATTTCATGTTAGACCTGCTGGCTTGTCCGTGGAAGCACTGTTGGGTGAAGCATCTAAAGACCACCCTCTACCATCCCCAGACTAATGGTCTGGTGGAGAGGTAAAACTCTATCAATAAAGACTATGTTGCGGGCAATTGCAGACCAGTTTAAGGAGTGAGTGGGACAAATATCTACCCTATCTGTTGTTTGCTTACAGAAAGGTGCCCCAAGAATCCACAGTTTTTTCACTCTTAGAATTGCTGTATTGGCATAGGATGAGGGTGACCTCTAGATGTGATTTGTGATGAGTGGGAGGGTGAGTGTGAATCCCACAAGGAGTCTGTTTTGGCATATGTTCTAAACCTCAGGACAAGGCTCAGAGAACTCATGGGCTTGGCCCAGGAAAATCTGGCAGAAGCCCAGCAGTAGAAAAATGTCTTATATGACAGGAATGCTCAAGCTAGAGAGCATGTTGCAGGGTAGCAGGTTATGGTTCTCATTCCTGTCAGACATAACAAGCTGCAGGCAGCTTAGGAGGGACCCTTCAAAGTGGTAAGGATGGTCAGTGATATTAACTACATGGTAAAACTGCTAGGCAGGAGGCAGGGGCACAAGCTGTATCATGTTAACATGATTAAACCTTACCATGATAAAGATTCCCTGGTGCTACATATTTGCAGTAGAAGGCAAGAGTCTGAGGGGGATCTCTGGCTACAGGGAGCCAGCCAGCAAAATCCCAAATTATTATGGTGGAGCCTAGGGTTGTAAGTATATGATAGGACTGTGCAGCACTGTACTTGGGTCAGCAATGCAAAGGCAGCTAGAATCTCAGGACAGGGGATAGGGTAATGTATTCCCAGATAGGATCATTCCTCTCAAGCAACATTTCTCAAGAGTCACTTGAAAAACTAGCTTGAGTCTTTGGGATGAAAGGAGATACTTCCAGCCCAGCTAGCTGGAATTTTGTAAATAATTATATGTCATTGAAGAATATTGAAATGATTTGTTTAAGATGCTTGTGTTACAAATGTATTAGAACTGTACGTCATGTGTATATCAAACTGCTTGTACAGATGTGTGTGTTTTGAAAAAAGTGTTTGCAAAATGCTTGTGTTTAAAATGGATCCATGGCGGGCCCTACTGGAAGAGAACAGAAATGTACATGCACTATTGTAACTGTTTAATTGTGTATATTTTAACAGTGGAAACTGAGATACAGGAGGTTAACCTTAGTCTAGTAATTTTTAGAAAAATACCTGCAATTAAATTACTTTATGGCTAGGCTATAAAATATTTATCTTACAGTTTTCAATACAGCAACAGCCACAAGGTCTGTACTAGGAAACTTTCTGTATTGTCTTTAGGGTGAATGAATCACTTGTCTTGAAAGCTTGAATTAATGTAATTGTTTTATGACTTCCAGCATCTGCCAACGATTTTAGGAGAAGCCCTTGTCTATGTATTTTTACAGGTAGTTGTTAAATGATACCATCTGCTATCAATGGTTGTTTTGGGCCTGAGAACTAAAAGTCAGATGAAAGGAAATGATGCAATTCTGCAAGTTACCCCAGCAGTGACATTTGAGATATTAATTTGAGGAGTATCATAGTGAGACAAAGCATTCTGTGTTCTGTCTTGGACCTGACAACAACTAGAAGATTCATTCACCACATTTGCCTTGCTGTATTAGTAAGTTACTAGGTTATGGTAATTCTCTTATATACAGTCAGGAATATAGTAAAGCTTAGTTTATTTAATTTTCTTTATTTATTTGAGACTGTCCTGCAATGTTGTTTTAAATATTTCCTGTTGTTTAGAACTCTGATGTCAATGTGAATATATATTTACTATTGTCTTGTTCTTTTATTATTTATTATTAAATATATTTAAACCTTTCACTGTGGCTGATCTGTGTAGAGATATTTAAGTTTTGAGAGTACTTGCATGTTTATTTGGTGACACTGTGTGAGCCACTCCTAATAGCCTTGCTCTTGGTCAAACTACCATTTGTATTAGTATTAATATTACACAGTAAAATTGGACAGTCTTTGTTAAGGGCCTTAAAGTAGCTGATAAGGGGTTCTAGTGGCAGTGATAACTACCTTATAGTCTGGGCAGAAGGGGGATTAGCTAGTAAACCTGTGCCAGCCTTTCCCAGGTGTGTGTTTGTGTAAAACAAATCTCCAAGAGTGTGAGTGTCAGCTACTTGTGCAGGGACACAAAGCACTAGTTGGACAGAGAGAGTGTTGGAGGACTTGGCTTGGAACTCTGGCTAAGGACTCAACTTTATAGCTGTGCCAGTGGGGAGTCTTATTGTGGATCTGGAGAAAGAGTGAGAAACCAGCCCTGAACAGACTGTGGTCTCTGTGTGCTCTTAAAGGAAATTGCACTTGATGCATAGAGCTGCATTTGGAAATACTCTGTGTGCACTTGTCATCCTCCTGGTGTATATCCCCCATCGGTGCCAGTAGTGAGGACTGAGGTTCCTTGATTACTGGTCCAGTGGTGGGTTGTCACACAAGACAAAAGACAGAATTGACTAAATGGGTGAGGGAGACCAATGTCAGACTGCAAATGAACCATCCCAGGGCAAAATGGATAGGGAAAGAAGTTTTCATGTAAATTTCAGAAAGAAAAAAGTGGAGACTGTATTCTAAACAGGCTGATTGATGACATAATAAAGAATTGGTTGACGATGTTGATAAAGTACAGATTGAGCTATTCCTCTCAATGTTCATAAAAGAGGATGAGTAAAGATTATTATGTTGGGAGGGACAAAGACAGATAGAAGTGAAAGATAACTGAATGGGCTAGTATTGAGGTAGAATGAAGGAAATAAAATGATCTGCTTATAGGAGGATAACAGACTTGCAAATACCATGGCTAAATTACTCACAAAAATTTTTAGCAGACAACTGGCCTGGACAGATGCACTGGTGAGAAGAAAACAACTTCAGTTGTCCTCATATTTAAGGAAAGTTGCAAGAGCAGTCAATCCAGCTACATGCCTGCCACTCTGATGAGGGTGCTGGGGAAGGTGGATGGAGAAAATCGCAAGGAAAGACCTGAGACTTTTCTAATAGATAACCAGCTTTAGGATTCAGATTAGAAAAGCTTCATGATAAAAAGGTTGCCATTCAAAACTCCTGCAATTCTAAGACTGGGTGACTGCTGAGAAGGCAGAGAATGCTGGTGCATGTAGTCATTTTGGACTTCACTAAGACTTTTGACTTAGCACTATTTTGAATGCTGCCCTGTAGACTGAAATGACTATGAATACTGGTGGATATAATGTACAATGTGGTGAAATGGCTACAAGAATGAAGCAAAACAGTGATTTTACTGGGGCAGCTGTTAGAGTTAAAGGGTGTGAGCAATGGAGACAAAGATGCAATACTCATCATAGAGCCCATTCATCTCTGGTATGTCATATGGGATGAACCTCAGACTGAAGCTTTTTCCAGATAACACAAGGATTAACCTCACAACCCTGGATGGGTAAAAGCCTGACAATGAACAAGGACATTTTTAAAGGTTGTTAGAGATGTAGCAACTGAAGTTGAGTGCAGAAGAGGGCTCCCATCGCACACATTCATGATAATGCTCTGGGAGTTGCACACAACCTGGCAGTTGATGGAGTGGTACCCCTTGGGGTTGATTTAGACTCTACCATCTTCACCAGGTGGTACCTTGATGTGTACACCCTATCTTACATATGTCTAAGCTACCAAGGTTATGCCATATGGCTATATACACATGCGCAATGTGGGCTGGAGTGAGATTAGAACCCCTACCTATCTAGTCTTGTACACTATAGATCTGATGTAGCCCACCTTCTGTGGGTGAAAGCGCTTAACCTTGTCGTTGTTACAGTTAAATCATTTTTTTATTTTACTTGCTCACTGTTTGCTGATGTTTCACACCAGTGGTTACTGTTATAGTTTTGTTCTCTGATTCTTGGCATTCAGTGTTTGATTTACGCCATTTTCCATTGTTTTACACTATAGATCATGGTACTTATCGCATGCACCACAACTGCATCTGATTTTATACTCTCAGCTGGTAGTCTTATGGTGGCTGACATCATCAGGTCTTGTAGAAGATGGCAGTGTGGAAGCCAGCAGTAAGTTACAGAGCCAAAAAGTGCATAAACCATTGCAGGCGGATATCCCATGTGGGCATGTCCGTTCATTTGAAGGGAAGACACACACACACACACACACACACACACACACACACACACACACACACACACACACACACACACACACACACACACACACACACACACTCTGACACAGTCATGTACCAAGTGGGCTAGAGTGAGATTAGAACCCCTACCTGTCTAGTCTTATACACTATAAATCACAGTTAAGTGTGTTTTATGTGTGATTGCAGGCATAGTACTAGGCCTGTGTTGACCAGCATCTGTTGCCAGCAGTGTGATATTGCTTTGTAGTGTTATCTGCATCTAGTATCCTAGCAGTGGCATAGCTGTAATTATCCTATGTGTGTATAGTTACCAGCATTGCCATATGTGGCTGCTTACAGTTACATAAGCATACCTGTGGGCAGAGAAAAGCAGCCTTGACCATACATGTGTTGACAACATTATACATTACAGCACCTGCTCACCTGTGTCTTTCTATGTGGTGACATCCAGCAGGCAAAGGGGTCTGTGGGTCAGTGGAATTTGTACTGTTACACCCTTAGTTTGGATCCTTTGAGCAACAGTATGGCTGTGTGACAGTGGAAATTTACTCACCATTATTAAGGTAAGTCGGACAATACAGACATCTACACACATATCTCTGTATATAACAGAGATGTATATATAACTGTAGCTTGTGTGTGTATGATATGTATTTGTGTTTTGTAGATATATGGTGGGGGTGTATGTATCCTTTTAATATATATAGATATATATCTATCTGTACATATCTCTTTGACACTACATAGCGATAGATATACTATGCATGTGAGAGAGAGATAGCGACAGATGGATATGTATATGTATATCTGTATCTATAGACATTTTGATGAAGGGGCAACAGGATTGCACTCATTTTACCTAAGTGTATGGGTCTGTCCAATGGAACTGTCAGTACTAATAATGTGACTTTAGTCCACGCATACCTGTACTCCAGTCCAGGTTTTTGTATGTTATGGACATTAACATCTGCCCCTGTTTCTGCAGTACTGCACTTCACTCAAACAGTCCACAGCATTCTCCAGCTATCTGCTGTACTAAATATGTGACTGCGGTTGGTAATGTTACACCACCAACAGACTGACAGTCTGCATACATCTCAACCATCCTGATTTCCACAGGATGTCCACTCTTTTGCCTCATATTTGGTCTATTCCTCATACAGTTGTGGTCTTCGGGTGAAGTATTGAATATTGACATCAATGCATTATACTACTTACAGACAAACATTTGTGTTTCAGATGTTATATCCTTCAATACATGAAATCTGTCCCTATGTTTGGGCCTTTGTTCCCCCAATCTTACTGGCTTTGTCCAGATTTCTTGCAGTAAGAGGTATAACATTCTGTGAAAACACCAACATAGTACTACCTCACATGCAAAGATGAGGAGTCATTCATCATACAATCGAAGGCATACATATGTACAATGTTATCCTGCATGAGGAGAGACATTCAATGGTGTGAGAATATCTATGTTACAGCCCTGAGATTGCCTGGTCCACTGATATACCATATGTGATTTTGTGTTAAAGCAGTTGTATGGGTACATTGCTGTGTTGGGGTGAGGGAACAATGGCACATGATCAGCTGGAATATACAATAGTCCAAATATCATGTGAGCCAATGTTTACTATCACCTTTGACTGAGGTAGTGAATATTCCAACCATGAGGCCTAGTGACAATTAATTAACATATACTATTGGACTGGGTATCTGTAGTCCCATGTGGATGTTACATCTGTCCAATTAGAGCACTATATTTCATTGCATAACAGCAGCAGATCCATACATATGATATATTATAGCAATCCTTACAATTAGTGTGTAGCTTATAGACTTACCTTGCAAATACAGCAGTTGAGAGACCTGTATATCAGGGCTGACTCTGTGTGATGTAAGCCATACACAACTAATAAATGGACAGGTACAGGTTGTGTGGGTTGCCTGGCATCAACACATTTATTATATGTATGTGAGTAGGAGTAAGGTGTCAGTCCCTATGGCCCTAGGTTGTCAGTGAATGTGATATGCATTGTCTCTTAGCCAATGCCAGGGCATACTGGAAATGCCTACATCTGCCTATAGGGACATCATCAGGGGCACCTCCTCTGAGGCATCCTGTGACTGTGGCTGTGGTGACCTAGGCACTGGTGGGGGGCTGTGTGTCCCTTCCATTTGCTGATCCTGTTACAGCTGTTTCCACAGGATTATATTGTGTAGCATGGCACATACTGTGAACATATGTGCACATGGGGCTGGAGAGTACTGCAGGGCTCCACCAGATATATTGAGGCACTGCAACCATGACTTCAGCAGCCCAAACACATGCTTTATGATGTTCCTTGTTTGTGCATGTGCCTCATTATGGCATTCTTCCATGGGTGGGTGCGCATTTCTGATGGGTGTCACCATCCACAGTTCCAGGGCATAGCCAGCATCCCCCAGTAAATGGCCATGTGGGATGTCCCCCCTAGCAAATATCTGGTACAGCCATGATGTGTGCCAGATATGGGAGTCAAGATAACTGCCAGGGCTGCCAGCACACACACTCATGATTGCACATGACTTGGCAGTCGATGGAGTGATACCCCTTGTGGTTGACGTAGATTCTACCTTCCTCACTGGGTGGTGTCTTGATGTGTATATGAGTGCAATCTATGGCACCCAGTACCTCAGGGTAGTGTGTTACACAGTAGAAGTGTTGCATATTGCTGAATCTCACATCAGGGGTGAGGGGAAAATAAATGTGCTCACTGGCATGTGGTAGCATGGCATCCAGGAACTGGTGGAGTACCCTAGATGCTGATGCCTGTGAGACCCCCATCATGTCCCCAGTTCATCTTTGGAAGGTACCTGTGGCTATTATCTTAAGGGCTACACACACCTTTGTTTCCACTCAGATAGGTTCCCCTCTTTTGGCTCTGGGTCTGAGCTGAGGGTGGTAGAGCTCAGTGAATTCTTGTAGTATGTCCCTTTCCAACCTGTATCGGTCTACAATCTCCATCTCATGCAGCTCCTGGAAGGTTACCCTGGGCCTGAACACTCTTCTTCTTCTCTGCCTTGGCCTATTATCAGCAGCACCAGCAGCAGCATTGACTTCAGCATCTCACACATATAGATACAGCAGACCTGCCGCAGCCCCTAGCATTGTTTCAGTTAAAATTCCCAAGTCTGTGCTCTAATGGTGAAGAGTATGGGTGAAAAATAAGAATATTGGGTGCATGCATACTTTATAGTATTCTACTATAGCTGCTGACTGTGTGCTTGTCTACCTAGGATGCATTCCACCTACCTAGTATATTATTAACATTGTTTACTGGCCCTAGTTGAAGTTAAACAAGTGTCACAACTAATTACTACATAATTGTTTTTAGATACTCTCAGCAATGTGGAGCGCCATGCAAATATGTGAAAACAAGCACCTTGTAGGTAAACAAAGCTTACCAGTCACTGTACACACCCCCCCCTGAAAGGTCACGCTCAGCACAGTGGTGCACCACACAAACACATGGAAACACGTGCCTTGAAGGTAAATAAAGCTTAGCAACCATTATACACCCCCCCTGCTGAGCATAGCGATGCACAGCACAAACAGGTGCAGCTCATCTCCAATGAGCTTACAAGTCCTCAGACACACCTCCTACTGATGTCAGCTACCTGTTCTGTGGACACTGACATGATTCTGTGCCTACACAGAAGGGATATGCGAACATGAATACCCTTTTTTGCTATTCAGTAATCCCACCTCAATTGCATGGATCCATGCACACAGCCAGGAAACTACATGGTTACAAACCCTACCTAGTTAGCAACAACACCATTCCTCCTTTGTAGAGACTCCATGCAGGGTCCTATAATACATTTCTGTCACATACTATTCACTATGGTTTTTCCACTCTTTTTTTTTTCATAAAAGCATGTTTGCGCACTGTGGCGCACTGTGCAAACATGACTAGATCATTAAAAAAATAATAATAAAATTATTTTAACTTAGTGCATTACATTTTTGGTCACACAGTGAATATTTTTGCTCATATCTACATGTGTTATGCCATTTCTGTCCATCTACAACCCCTGTTGTCTGTTTGAAATCCTGTACACAGAACTTTTCCGTGTATACTACGGACACCAACATGGAGTCTGCAGGGGTACCTATCTACTTGCTGCATCACTCTACTTGCCTCATTTGCATGAGTTTCACATCTTTATGAGGTGATTTGCATGCCACGGAAGTTCCCGTGTCACTCAGCAGTACTTACTGGATCACACAACTGCTTACTTTCATATAAGCAGCATGCCATGATGCCTAAATGATAAAAAATACCAAGCAGGCTTTATTAAATTCCCCCCAATGATTTTGCAGATGCCAATGTGCTACTATAAATGTGCCAAGCAACAATCTCGGCCCATGTAAAATATTATTATAAAAAAATAGAGTAAAACATCCTCCCCTGCCCCCACGCCACAAGCCTACTAATACACTACAATGTCGCACAATATCGTGGATAGGAGATACTTCCCAACCTCAAGAATTATGCAAAATTTGCACACCTGTTGACCATCTGAATAGTTGACCAAATAGCCAAATAGTCGATGATATTCAGTTGACCCATGTATATATATATATATATATATATATATATATATATATATATATATATATATATATATATATATATATATATATATATAAATACACACACACACACACACACACACACACACACACACACACACACACACACACACACACACACACACACACACACACACACACACACACACACACGCACGCACGCACACACACACACACATACTTATTTTTGCACATCTGTTAACCAGGTAAGCCCACTTGACATAAGTGAGTCTTTTTAGTGGTGACCCAGGAACACTGTCTGGTTAAATGACTTGTTCAGTCACTCAATAGGCAAATGGAGGAGAAAATAATTCAAATCCTGTGCTGTGGGCTACAGGAAGCACTTCATTAACAGCTCACTCTTAATCATCTGTACTAATTGCCAGACTGTGGTGGTGCTGCGGTAGTGTTGTCGCCTCACAGTAAGATGTTGTCCTGTTCGATTCTCAGCTAGAGCGTCTTCTGTGTGGAGGCATGCGTGAATGGGCGTACCTTCATTGAAGGTTGTGCACCAGAGATGGCAACTGGGCACGTAAAAATCAACTGCCAATCATTAGCGGACCGGAGTTCCGCTGTGGTGACTCCTAACCGGAAAAAGCCGAAAGACACAACAACATTTATTTAGCTATTTATTGCTACTTGGGCTGGTGGGCTGGTACAAGACTCTTTTCAGCCACTACAATGTCCGTAGACAGATGTATTAATGAGAATTCATTCAAAATTATAGCCAGCAATGCAATTAACATAAATAACTGCAAATATGTATACATGGATGACAAAAAGATCAAGAAATACAACTGCAACATAGAAATAGTAATGTTAATCATACGTATGTGTATAGTATTTGCCCTTGCCCTTGTGGAGTGGGTTATGGCTGAAACACATAGCAAGTCAATAAATAAACAGGCAAATACATAAAAGCTTTAAATGAGAAATGATTGGTTTCTTACAATGTCCATCCTGTAGGAAAGTTAGTCTCTGTTATACTACCATGACCCCCTTAAACAGCTCACAGCATCTAACAGGTACAGGAAGGCATCTGCCATTAGTAATGATGAATGGTTCAGTTGTGAAGCAATTATGTTTGTGCCAGTTGTTGGACTGACTAAAAAAAAAATCCTTCAGTGAAAAGGATGGTAAGATATGTTAAGACCTCCAGCAGATGTTTTAGAAGAAGATGCAACCAAAATAAAATTATATTTCATAAACATAAAGGGAATTCAGTAAACAAGAAAATAGGTAGAGTCTGAAGTATCTCAGCAAAGTAAACAAGCACATTAGGGACATCTACATCAATTTCTTTGTTCATATTTTGTATTACTTTGAACGTGTTGACAATTTTGTGTACTATGTAGAAGCAGTTTAGAAAATAAGTGGCATTTAATTTGTTTATTTGAATTTTATGTATGCACTCTGGAAAATAACTGAAATTTAATTTGTTTATTTAACCACTTAAGATGCTGATATGCATAAGATGATGAAACATTGGGCCCCATGTAAGATATATGTCCACACATAAAATAGAAACATTTTACAAAGAAGAGCAGCATCCATGTTTCTGCTCAACATGATTCTTCGGTTTCTTCTCTTCCTGCATTATGCAGTTCTCAGCTGGCTTGGCATTGTGTGTGTGTGTGTGTGTGTGTGTGTGTGTGTGTGTGTGTGTGTGTGTGTGTGTGTGTGTGTGTGTGAGTGTGTGTTTGCGTGTGTGTTTGTGTGTGTGTGTGTGTGTGTGTGTGTGTGTGTGTGTGTGTGTGTGTGTGTGTGTGTGTGTGTGTGTGTGTCTGCATACACGTCTGAGAAAACAAGGCTGTGAATGCCAAAGACATGGAACATTTGGGGTCATTCAGTTCTATTTAAAAATAAATGGCTGTAGTTATATAACTAAAAATGCTCTTGTATGAAATTACAGTAACAATCTAAAACACTCAATATCTCAAAATAGGGGAAATAATTACACATTGTCTGGTAACTTCTGCTCATTTGTCAGAGCCATCTTCAGAGATAAGAAAGAAATTCAGAAGACTGACAAGCGGAAAATACAATGTGAATATATAAAAACAGGTACAAAGAGAAAATGATGCATTATGAAACAAGTAGTTTGATCTGATTAGCATAAAAATTCATGTAAGCATTAATGAGCTAGACTTTTAGGACATACATAACAGTGAACATTGCAGCCAGTGACAATCAAGTCAAATCATCCTCATGAAATGTTTCAGTGGATGACAGCATACTTCTCAGCTGTACAGAATGTTGCATAATGTCCCTGATTTTGCTTACTGCCCTCACAAAATGTTTGATTTTCTTGTAAATCAGTGAGGATTGTAGTTAGTCAATAATGCCAGACATTAATGTCTCATACTTCTGACTATTCATAAAATGCAAGTCGATGCAAAATCTTTTGTTCTACTAATGTTTTTAGTAAATTACAATAATATTTAAAAGCTGATCCTGATTTTGGCTCTTCATTCCCTCTCTGTAGCTTTGTCCAGAGTTCTGGAGCAGACAAGGTGAGATATATGGAAGATAGAAGTGAATGTGGAAGGAGACAGAACGTGCCTTATTTGGACATTGGCATAGCCCTTCAAACTATGCAATACAGAAGGCTACTAAAATCAAAAATTAGGAGAGTGCACAAAAGTAACATACTGACCAACTGGCCAATCTAGAAGCTGCTTATGGACCTTGATTGTAAATGGCTGGCTTAGAACAATGATCAATATGACTGCACATAAAAGTGTTGGACCAACCCGGTTAACAAATGACAATAAATAAATTATCCCTTGGGTTCAGCAAGCTCTGCATGGAGTGAGGAATAGTGCAAGAGCTGCTGCACGCGATATGGCCGACGAGCGATCCAGGAATGAGCTCCCAGGACGTGCACAAGCGCTCCTACACTATTCCTGCATGGACATCACTACTTTATGCTAATTACCTCATTTGCTGGTGAAAACTATGCAAATGAAGTGAATTAGCGATCCAGGAAGCAGGCAGGTGTCTGTGCAGGAATAGTGTAACCTGCAGAAATGTATCGGTTACTAACTGAATACATTTCTGCAAATTACAAAATGGAGGTATGACAGCTCAAAAGAAAGCATGTATTCAATGTAGTAGACATGCCAATGGCCAAATATATGGCCATTGGCATGAGAAATAGTTGCAAAATTACAAAAAATAACTTTTATTTTTTTTTGGCCGATTTTGGATGTTTAAGAGTAGGGCAGCGGTGCGAAAACAGAATCGGCCAAAAAATAAGAAAAAAAAGTTGGAAATAAGCTTTAAAACCCAAATCAGCATTCTTCCATAATAGTCAATGGCATGCATAAGACAACAATACAAGCGAATAGTGGTTGCTAAGGGGGAAGGCTGAGTGTGAGTATTGTAACTATGCATTAGCATTCTGTTTTATGCAAATGAGGGGAGTGATACTGAATCACAGATTTCCTCTCAGTGTTAGCATGCACCCAAGAGTGTAGGTACAGCAACACCATTGCATAAGTCTAAGAGGTGGATGACCTCATAAGGGGGAGTGGCATGCATGGTGTAAGCTCAATGGAGCTCTGTGGCTCGTGTTTGCCCTTAATTAAGCAGAGCTAAGAAAGGGGGTGTGTCTGAGGCTGCCTAGCAGTGTTTACATTGCCTAAATAGGTGTGTGCTCCACACACTGGGTTTTAAACGAATAAAGAAAAGCAGGAAATAGCAGCTCTGTTCACATCTGAGCACTGAGTATTCGAGGCGCACCTCAGGGCTTAAACAGGAAGGCAATGGGAAGGGAAAACAGCAGTGGGAAGGCAATCAAGGAGAACTAGCATAGCTGGCAGGTGTAATGTATCAGAATCAGCCAATTACACATGGATCAGCCTAGCACACTACTATAAACTATGCAAACACCATCCACTCTGGTTTGTCCCAAAAACTCTGCACTACCGGTGTACACAGATGGGGAAATTTTACCTGACAAAACTAGCAAAATGTTAGGGGCCGCTGTCGGTCTCATACATCACCATGTGCAAGAGGCTGAGGGTGGTGAGGTGAGGATCTGAATGCTGACAACCAACCCACAGTGAAGAGAAGGAGAAGGGCTGCATGAGCTGGAGATAGTGGAGCTCTATAGAGTGGACAGGGACATTCTACAGCAAATTGTTGTGCTGTGCCGGCCACACCTCACACAGAGAACCAACAGAGGGGAACCCATCCCAGTGGATACCAAGGTATGTGTAGGCTTAAGAATACTAGCCACAGGTACCTTCTAAAGGCCAACTGGGGATATCATGGGGATCTCACAGGCATTAACAATCAGGGTACTCCACCAGTTCCTGGATGCCATGTTAGCACATGCCGGTGAGCACATATATTTCCTCAACACCCATGAGGCATTAACCAGCAATATGCATCTCTTCCACCAAATAGCAGAATACCCTGAGGTAGTGGGTGCTATAGCCTGCACGCATATATACATCAAACCACCACCCAGCGAGCGGGGTAGGGGCTACATAAACCACAAGGGCTTCCCCTCCATCAACTGCCAGGTCATGTGCAATGCCCAGGGCATTATCTTGAATGTGTGTGCTGGCAGCCATGAAAGCTATCACGACTCCCACATCTGGCATATGACACAGCTGTACCAGTTATTTGCCAGTGGGGACATCCCATATGGCCACCTAGTGGGGGAAGCTAGTTACGCACTGAAGCCATGGCTGATGGCACCCATCAGAAATGCACACACATCTGAACAAAAACTCCATAATGAGGCACATGCTCAAACCAGAATCATAGTAGAGCATGTGTTTGGGATGCCCAAGTAACAGTTCCGCTGCCTGGACATATCCGGTGGAGCCTTGCATTACTCTCCAGCTACATGTACACAAATGTTCATAATATGTGCCATGCTACACAATATGATCCAGTGGAAACAGCTGCAGCAGGAACAGCAAGGGGCAAGGCCACACAGCCCCCACCATTGTCAAGGCCATCACAGGCACAGAGGGACTCAGAGGAGGAACAACCTGAGCCTGCCCATGTAGGCAGAAGGAGGCATGCCTAGTATGCCCAAGCTTTGGCAAAGAGGGAATGCATAGCACATACACTGACATGGTAGGGACCCAAGGAAAGACACCTCTATCTGACTCACACATACAATAAAAGGGAAGCCAAATATAACACTATCTGTGCTTTACCATGTATAGGGAGTGTACTATGTGCATCCGACATAGTCACCCCTCCAGCACCATCCTCAATACTGGCACAGCCACAAGGTAACTCACTCTTCCTATCAATTACTGAATGGAGTAGTATGTTCTGATAGTTGTATCTATGGTATGGGCGTGAGCAAGCAGAGATGGTCTGCAATTGTCACCCCTGGGATTCAGGTTACTGTCTAAGGCTCTTGTCACCCCTATAGTGCCTTTTTTAGGCAAAGTTCAATGGACAAAACCACCACTGTAACAGGTACAAGCAAGCGAAATCTGAAGGTAATGCTACTCAATGCTAGAAGTCTAAACCTCAAAATGCACTCTCTCGAGGCACTCCTAAAAATGGAGAACATCAATATCTGTGCAGTAACTGAGGCCTGGTTTAAGGCTCCAGAGAGCACCCCTGCAATACCAGGCTACAATTCTTACCACACTTTTCGGCCAGCAAACTAGGACCGAAACACTAAAGGTGGAGGAGTGTCAATATTCACCAAGGATATTCACACCACCAGGCTAGTTGCCCAACACAATGCATCTGAAATTCTCCAGGTGAAACTAACACTAGGTAAGACTGCAATCCAAATTGTAGCTTGCTACAGATCCCCCACCATACCCCAAGATTCTCACTTCACCTTTCTAAACATACTGGAAAATATTAAGATAAAACCAAACACCCTAATACTGGGTGATTTTAACTACCCTGCCATTAACTGCTAAGGGGAGCACACAAATAGTCATTTTTAGGACTCACACATAGCAAAAGAACCGAAGATCTGTTCAAGAAGAAGGAGAATGGAGATCGACACCACCATGGAATACCGAAGGATGCAACAGCAACTCTTCCCAGAGCTCATTGTGACCATACACAAAACAGCTCTTCTCAGAGCTGACATGGATCTGCACCTTACACCAAACAGCTCTTCTCAGAGCTCACAGTACACCAAACAGCTCTTCTCAGAGCTCACAGAGATCTGTATAAACTCTGGTAAGAGCAACCTGAGACACATTGAAGAATAAAACAAAAAAATTCTTATTAGAGCTACCACCAACACCTAAACGGGCATTCAAAACACAAAACGGCCCTTCTCAGAGCTCACAGAAATCTGTATCAGCACCAGTAAGTCCAGCCGGAGGCACAGACACAGCTTTGGTGAACCAAACAAGTTATTTTTAGAACTACCGCATCTGCCCGAAAGGGCATTCAAAACACAAAACAGTTGTTCTCAGAGCTCATAGAGATCTGTAACAGCTCTATATAGAGCTCCAGCTGCCCACAGGGCTAAAATAGCTCTTTTTAGAGCTAGCTCCACCACTGACTACATGTGGAAATCTGTTCACCGTTTAGGATCAAGAGTGAAAGACATTGTAAAATTGGTTATTCCTTCTCTCCGGGCAGGCATCACTCAGGATCGAAAACCCAAGAGGTCCACACCTATTTTTGTGGTTTTATTACCCTGTCATTAACTAGGAAAACTACTCATGTACCAACACCTTTGCCCAATGGTTCTTGGAATTCATAAATTCCAACACCCTGGATCAAATAATCCATAGTCCCACCAGGGGCTCCAATATCCTAGACCAGGTCATTAGCAACATGGGAAATTGATGCTCCACACCTATGGTCACCCCCTCGTTAGTCAGGTCTGACCATAAGCTAATCACCCTTAACATCCACATCCCACCACCACCCCCTAGTAAGGAAACCTCCATAAAAAACTTCTCTAAAGCCAACTTCATGCTACTCAAGTCAGAAGTGACAAACTTCATGACACCTATGCAGATGGGAACTGAAAGTTCAACTGCTGAATTCTACACTAAGGCACTGTACGAGCACATCCACTCATGCATGAATAGTGCCATCCCAAATAGAACCAAGATGCTCTCAGCCAAAAAAAGGAAGCCAGTCTGGTAGTCCCTTGCCATAAACAAACTTTACAACAAAAGGAAGAAACTGTTGCAGAAAAGAGGAAAATCCCAGGATGCAAAAAAACTCCCTTACCAGCCTCAGTAAGAAACTGAGATCCCTCATAAAATCCTCCAAAGCTAGTTACGAAAATGAAATTGCCAAAGATTCCAAAGACAACCACAAGGCATTTTATAACTATGTCAAGAATCTAAATGGCAATGCTCAGATCTGTTCTGAGCTAAAACAGAATAGCATTCAATATACTGATCCCAAGGATATTGCCAATATCCTGGCAGATCGATTCAGTGCCAACTTCACCCCCCTCACCCCTAAATGGCCCATCTCAATGGAAGATTGCCAAATTCCAGTAATAACGGCCACACAGGTAAAAAATGCACTCTCCAAAGCTAAGAATACAGCATCCATGTGACCAGATGACATCCCGGGCTGTGTACTACGTGAAATACAATATGAACTGGCACCTCACCTAATTGTCATGTTTAATCATAGCCTCACCTCATGTTTCATGCCCACTGAGTGGCGCAGAGCTACATTTATCCCACTCCACAATTGGGGAATCCACCTTGGATCCCAGCAACTACCATCCCAAGAGCCTTATCTGCAAAGCCATGGAGCGTATTATCATGGAACTTATAAACAAAGACATTGGCAACCTTCAAACACTGGACCCCACCCAGTTTGGGTTCGTGAAGAGCCGATCTGTCTCCTGAACTTGACTGACTTCTTCTAATCAGTCTACAGAGCCATGGACAAGGGTAAGGTGATCCACACAGCCTATCTAGACCTTGCCAAGGCCTTTGACACCATCCCCCATGCTGGAATCATAGATAAACTTACTAAGCTGGGCATTAATCCCTACGTCATCCAATGGGTTGCTAACTGGCTTACTGATAGAATCCACACTGTAAAAGTAGCCGACTCCAAATCCAGCTCCAGACAAGTGACAAGTGGAGTACCTCAGGGTTCAGTCCTGGGACCGTTCTTGTTTGGCATCTACTTCTCTGAAGTACAGGCCAACACTAAGGCACTCTGGCTAACAAAGTTCGCAGATGACTGCAAACTGGGAGACATTACTGAATCCCCAAATGATGTGGATACTCTACAAAGGGCCTTACAGAAACAGATGCTTGGTGCCAGAGCCATGGGCTCAAGCTCAATGCCAAGAAATGTATAGTTATCCCCTTTGGGAAAAAACATGTACCCATGAATTACCATATAGGTAGCAGTACACTAAACACTGAAAGTGTGATAAGAGACTTAGGGACACAGGTGGACAGTGGTCTCACCTTCGATAACCACATCGCCACAACAGTCAGGAAATCCTTCTATGTGGCATACCTCATCACTAAGGGCTTTTCATTCAGAAAAAAGGAGGTCATTGTCCCACTCATCCCTCATTAGACCCATTATAGAATACAACACCCCATTTGGTATGTACCTCTCAAGACATCTGCAACAATTGGAAAGGCCACAGAAATACCTCACTAAAAGAATCACAGGCCTAAATCAGGTGCCCTACTCTGACCCCCCTTAAAAAACTCCAGCTGTACTCTGTCGCATATCATCTACTCAGAGGCGATCTCTGCTTAACATACAAGGCCATGTCAAACCCAGAGCTGTTGGACATGCTACACGTAAAGAAATCACAATCCCTCAGAGCCACACACTCCAGAGATCTAAACCTTGTCATCACAGTAAACAAAACATGCTGGAGGGATAGGTTCCTGACCCAGAGACTCCCCAGACTCTGGAATAGATTGCCCATACATATCAAGCAGAGTGCCTCTTTGGCCCTCTTCAAAAGGAACATTGACAATTGGATAGGAGAAAGGAAATTCAACCCGGGGATCATGTCAGTCACCCTGCTAGACACGGGTCCAGTGAAGTAAATAGTGTGTGAAGAAATAGCCAGGGAATTGTTATAGCTAGGCTTGTGTAGGCCCTAGGGCTGATAGCCTAGTACCTACCTATGAACCTATGAACCTATGAACGTATGGAATTGGGTGGCTGAATGGGATGGCAGCAGATAGTGGACACCTATATGGGCAGCATGAAATCCATAATAAATACTGGTGTCAACAAAGTAGGCAGTACTAGACAAGGTGACAAATCCCACTACAGTAAATGTGGTGGCCCAAATGTGTGTCCATAGGACACACATATGCATGTCAGTGAGGCACACATACACACCACCAGCCTCAGCCTGCAGGACAGATGTAAATGACCATAAAGAAAGGCTGGGCTAAGGCCTCCAATTGATGGCAATGGTTAACAGCCCCCCTCCAGACCTACACAGACAGACTACAACAGGTCTGGCAGTTGTATGTTATTTCTGAAGGATAAAAAGTCTGAAACTGAAATGTAGGCCAATAAATCCTAAGATCTATACTCTACTGATATGCCTCCAGTCTGCATGATAGGTCAGAATACAAAATGAAATGGAAACCAACAGAGTACCTGAAATACCATTGCAGTCATAGTAAATGTTTAAAGTCATCAGGTGTGCCCCTCCCCCCACAATCCTATGCAGAAATGCAGTAACATGTACATGTGGGTTTAATAACAGTTGAGTACAGATTACCTGAGCTGGCCCATTCTACAGGATAGATTATTGCATGTGTACAATATGCAGGGGTCCATGTGTTAGGTTGTTGTGTGTTCAATATTGTCTGGAAGTGGTCAGCATGTAGGCATGGAGTGTTGTGTCTCAGTGGCCTATGGTCAGTACTGTTGATGACAGGGCCATGTTCAGACAACTGCAGTGCCAACCACAATGCTTCTCAGCAATACCCATGTCAGCAGTTGTCCATACTCACTGTCCAGATGTCAATATCTAACACAATGTGAAAGATGGATATGCCATGAATGTGGGCCCAGACATACACACAGTACACAGGTGGAAGTACCTTAGACAGAGTACATAAAATGTAACTGTCAACCACACACACCTTTGGAATTGTACATATAGGTTAGCAG
>NC_056729.1:1500808571-1500833571 GCF_019279795.1 Protopterus annectens
TTTGGCCATGTTTCAGCACTATAAGCTATGTGGCGCTTGAGATAACTGTGTAATGCAGTAATGTAGGAAACTAGTTAGGTAAGAGTTCTACTCCTGGTCCTGCCAACTGTGATAATGTGAGCGTTTCTGTGAGAGAGTGTGTGTGTGTCTTTGTTGACACCTGATTTTGTGGACATTCACACTTACTACACTTCCCTTACCCCACCTTTAGCACTGCTGCTGATATCACTCACCTTCAAAAATACCTTTGGACAGCTCTTTAACATATAAGCTCTGTGGCGGCTGCAATAACTGTGTAACACTGTAGTACCAAGACATTGCTAGGTAGGGGTTTGAAACACAGTACTGATGTGTGTGTGTGTGTGTGTGTGTGTGTGTGTGTGTGTGTGTGTGTGTGTGTGTGTGTGTGTGTGTGTGTGTGTGTGTGTGTGTGTGTGTGTGTGTGTGTGTCTGCATACACGTCTGAGAAAACAAGGCTGTGAATGCCAAAGACATGGAACATTTGGGGTCATTCAGTTCTATTTAAAAATAAATGGCTGTAGTTATATAACTAAAAATGCTCTTGTATAAAATTACAGTAACAATCTAAAACACTCAATATCTCAAAATAGGGGAAATAATTACACATTGTCTGGTAACTTCTGCTCATTTGTCAGAGCCATCTTCACAGATAACAGAAATTCAGAAGACTGACAAGCGGAAAATACAATGTGAATATATAAAAATAGATACAAAGAGAAAATGATGCATTATGAAACAAGTAGTTTGATCTGGTTAGCATAAAAATTCATGTAAGCATTAATGAGCTAGACTTTTAGGACATACATAACAATGAACATTGCAGCCAGTGACAATCAAGTCAAATCATCCTCATGAAATGTTTCAGTGGATGACAGCATACTTCTCAGCTGTACAGAATGTTGCATAATGTCCCTGATTTTGCTTACTGCCCTCACAAAATGTTTGATTTTCTTGTAAATCAGTGAGGATTGTAGTTAGTCAATAATGCCAGACATTAATGTCTCATACTTCTGACTATTCATAAAATGCAAGTTGATGCAAAATCTCTTGTTCTACTAATGTTTTTAGTAAATTACAGTAATATTTAACTGCTGATCCTGATTTTGGCTCTTCATTCCCTCTCTGTAGCTTTGTCCAGAGTTCTGGAGCAGAGAAGGTGAGATATATGGAAGATAGAAGTGAATGTGGAAGGAGACAGAACGTGCCTTATTTGGACATTGGCATAGCCCTTCAAACTATGCAATACAGAAGGCTACTAAAATCAGAAATTAGGAGAGTGCACAAAAGTAACATACTGACCAACTGGCCAATCTAGAAGCTGCTTGTGGACCTTGATTGTAAATGGCTGGCTTAGAAGAATGATCGATATGACTGCACATAAAAGTGTTGGACCAACCCGGTTAACAAATGACAATAAATAAATTATCCCTTGGGTTCAGCAAGCTCTGCATGGAGTGCAGGAATAGTGCAAGAGCTGCTGCACGCGATATGGCCGACGAGCGATCCAGGAACGAGCTCCCAGGACGTGCACAAGTGCTCCTACACTATTCCTGCATGGACATCACTACTTTATGCTAATTACCTCATTTGCTGGTGAAAACTATGCAAATGAAGTGAATTAGTGATCCAGGAAGCAGGCAGGTGTCTGTGCAGGAATAGTGTAACCTGCAGAAATGTATCGGTTACTAACTGAATACATTTCTGCAAATTGCAAAATGGAGGCATGACAGCTCAAAAGAAAGCATGTATTCAATGTAGTAGACATGCCAATGGCCAAACATATGGCCATTGGCATGAGAAATAGTTGCAAAATTATAAAAAATAACTTTTATTTTTTTTGGCCGATTTTGGAAGTTTAAGAGTAGGGCAGCGGTGCGCAAACGGAATCGGCCTGAAAATAAGAAAAAAAAGTTGGAAATAAGCTTTTAAACCCAAACCAGCATTCTGCCATAATAGTCAATGGCATGCATAAGACAACAATACCAGGGAATAGTGGTTGCTAAGGGGGAAGGCTGAGTGTGAGTATTGTAACTATGCATTAGCATTCTGTTTTATGCAAATGAGGGGAGTGATACTGAATCACAGATTTCCTCTCAGTGTTAGCATGCACCCAAGAGTGTAGGTACAGCAACACCATTGCATAAGTCTAAGAGGTGGATGACCTCATAAGGGGGAGTGACATGCATGGTGTAAGCTCAATGGAGCTCTGTGGCTCGTGTTTGCCCTTAATTAAGCAGAGCTAAGGGAGGGGGTGTGTCTGAGGCTGTCTAGCAGTGTTTACATTGCCTAAATAGGTGGGCACGCTGCACACCGGGTTTTAAACGAAAAAAGAAAAACAGGAAATAGCAGCTCTGTTCACATCTGAGCACTGAGTATTCGAGGCTCACCTCAGGGCTTAAACAGGAAGGCAATGGGAAGGGAAAACAGCAGTGGGAAGGCAATCAAGGAGAACTAGCATAGCTGGCAGGTGTAATGTATCAGAATCAGCCAATTACACATGGATCAGCCTAGCACACTACTATAAACTATGCAAACACCATCCACTCTGGTTTGTCCCAAAAACTCTGCACCACCGGTGTACACAGATGGGGAAATTTTACCTGACAAACCTAACAACATGTTAGGGGCCGCTGTCGGTCTCATACATCAACATGTGCAAGAGGCTGAGGGTGGTGAGGTGAGGATCTGAATGCTGACAACCAACCCACAGTGAAGAGAAGGAGAAGGGCTGCATGAGCTGGAGATAGTGGAGCTCTATAGAGTGGACAGGGACATTCTACAGCAAATTGTTGTGCTGTGCCGGCCACACCTCACACAGAGAACCAACAGAGGGGAACCCATCCCAGTGGATACCAAGGTATGTGTAGGCTTAAGAATACTAGCCACAGGTACCTTCTAAAGGCCAACTGGGGATATCATGGGGATCTCACAGGCATTAACAATCAGGGTACTCCACCAGTTCCTGGATGCCATGTTAGCACATGCTGGTAAGCACATATATTTCCTCAACACCCATGAGGCATTAACCAGCAATATGCATCTCTTCCACCAAATACCCTGAGGTAGTGTGTGCTATAGCCTGCATGCATATATCCATCAAACCACCACCCAGCGAGCGGGGTAGGGGCTACATAAACCACAAGGGCTTCCCCTCCATCAACTGCCAGGTTGTGTGCAATGCCCAGGGCATTATCTTGAATGTGTGTGCTGGCAGCCCTAGAAGCTATCAGGACTCCCACATCTGATATATGACACAGCTGTACCAGTTATTTGCCAGTGGGGACATCCCATATGGCCACCTAGTGGGGGAAGCTAGTTATGCACTGAAGCCGTGGCTGATGACACCCATCTGTAATGCACACACATCTGAACAAAAACTCCATAATGAGGCACGTGCTCAAACCAGAATCATAATAGAGCATGTGTTTGGGATGCTCAAGTAATGGTTTCGCTGCCTGGACATATCCGGTGGAGCCTTGCATTACTCTCCAGCTACATGTACACAAATGTTCATAGTATGTGCCATGCTACACAATATGATCCAGTGGAAACAGCTGCAGCAGGAACAGCAAGGGGCAAGGCCACACAGCCCCCCACCATTGTCAAGGCCATCACAGTCACAGAGGGACTCAGAGGAGGAATGACTAGAGCCTGCCCATGTAGGCAGAAGGAGGCATGCCAAGTATGCCCAGGCTTTGGTAAAGAGGGAATGCATAGCACATACACTGACATGGTAGGGACCCAAGGAAAGACACCTCTCTCTGACTCACACATACAATAAAAGGGAAGCCAAATATAACACTATCTGTGCTTTACCGAGTATAGGGAGTGTACTATGTGCATCCGACATAGTCACCCCTCCAGCACCATCCTCAATACTGGCACAGCCACAAGGTACCTCACTCTTCCTATCAATTACTGAATGGAGTAGTATGTTCTGATAGTTGCATCTATGGTATAGGCGTGAGCAAGCAGAGATGGTCTGCAATTGTCGCCCCCGGGTTTCAGGTTACTGGCTAAAGCTCTTGCCATCCCTATAGTGCCTTTTTTAGGCAAAGTTCAAAGGACAAAAACCACCACTGTAACAGGTACAAGCATGCAAAATATGAAGGTAATGCTACTCAATGCTAGAAGTCTAAACCTCAAAATGCGCTCTCTTGAGGCACTCCTAAAAATGGAAAACATCAATATCTGTGCAGTAACTGAGACTGGTTTAAGACTCCAGAAAGCACCCCCTGCAATACCAGGCTACAACTCTTACCACCCTTTTCGGTCACCAAACTAGGACCGAAACACTAAAGGTGGAGTGTCAATATTCACCAAGGATATTCACACCACCAGGCTAGTTGCCCAACACAATGCATCTGAAATTCTCCAGGTGCAACTAACACTAGGTAAGACTGCAATCCAAATTGTAGCTTGCTACACATCCCCCACCATACCCCAAGATCCTCACTACACCTTTCTAAACATACTGGAAAATATTAAGATAGAACTAAACACCCTAATACTGGGTGATTTTAACTACCCTGCCATTAACTGCTTAGGGGAGCACACAAATAGTCCTTTTTAGGACTCACACATAGCAAAAGAACCGAAGATCTGTTCAAGAAGAAGGACAACGGCGATCAACACCACTGCAGAACACCGAAGGACACAACAGCAACTCTTCCCAGAGCTCATTGTGACCATACACAAAACAGCTCTTCTCAGAGCTGACATGGATCTGCACCTTACACCAAACAGCTCTTCTCAGAGCTCACAGTACACCAAACAGTTCTTCTC
The DNA here is from genome assembly GCF_019279795.1 of Protopterus annectens. NCBI lineage: Eukaryota > Metazoa > Chordata > Ceratodontiformes > Protopteridae > Protopterus > Protopterus annectens. The sequence goes on from NC_056729.1 coordinate 1,500,813,378, forward strand.
AGAGCTCACAGAGATCTGTATAAGCTCTGGTAAGAGAAACCGGAGACACATTGAAGAATAAAACAAAAGAATTCTTATTAGAGCTACCACCAACACCCAAACGGGCATTCAAAACACAAAACGGCCCTTCTCAGAGCTCACAGAAATCTGTATCAGCTCCAGTATGTCCAGCCGGAGACACAGACACAGCTTCGTGAACCAAACAAAACAGTTATTTTTAGAACTACTGCATCTGCCCGAAAGGGCATTCAAAACACAAAACAGCTCTTCTCAGAGCTCATAGAGATCTGTAACAGCTCTATATAGAGCTCCAGCTGCCCACAGGGCTAAAATAGCTGTTTTTAGAGCTAGCGCCACCACTGACTACACGTGGAAATCTGTTCATCATTTAGGATCAAGAGTGAAAGACATTGTAAAATTGGTTATTCCTTCCCTCCGGCAGGCATCACTCAGGATCGAAAACCCAAGAGGTCCACACCTATTTTTGTGGTTTTGTTACCCTGTCATTAACTAGGAAAACTACTCATGTACCAACACCTTTGCCCAATGGTTCTTGGAATTCATAAATTCCAACGCCCTGGATCAACTAATCCATAGTCCCACAGGGGCTCCAATATCCTAGACCTGGTCATTAGCAACATGGGAAATCGATGTTCCACACATATGGTCACCCCCTCGTTAGTCAGGTCTGACCATAAGCTAATCACCCTTAACATCCACATCCCACCACCACCCCCCAGTAAGAAAACCTTCATAAAAAACTTCTCCAAAGCCAACTTCATGCTACTCAAGTCAGAAGTGACAAACTTCATGACACCCATGCAGATGGGAACTGAAAGTTCAACTGCTGAATCCTACACTAAGGCACTGTACGAGCACATCCACTCATGCATGAATAGTGCCATCCCAAATAGTACCAAGATGCTCTCATCCAAAAAAAGGAAGCCAGTCTGGTGGTCCCCTGCCATAAACAAACTTTACAACAAAAGGAAGAAACTGTTGCAGAAAAGAGGAAAATCCCATGATGCAAAAACCTCCCTTACCAGCCTCAGTAAGAAACTGAGATCCCTCATAAAATCCTCCAAAGCTAGTTACAAAAATAAAATTATAGGGACCCAAGATACACATTCCTGCATGAGGTCTGGGTTCATATATTAGTTGATGGCTTGCTGTTTATCCTTTGGTTGGGATATATTTAATGTATTAAATGTATTATATGTATTAATTATATATATTATATGTATCATATATTTTATCTATTTTAGGTTTTTATATAAGAATGTTAGGCAAAAGGTAATCAATTGTTTAATTGCTTAATTGGTATGAAATATCTATGATGTCATAACCAATCTATAGTATTTAATGGTCTGAATGATTTCCAGGCTTGTAGCATTTTTTGTCTGAAGAAGGTGGGGAGAATCTCTCTACCGAAAGCGCTTACTAAATAAATGGCTATTTGGTTTGAATTTGTTCAGCCTGGACTTTTGCTTATACTTCGTGGGTTATTCTTTTTCAGTTCTTGGTTCGTGTTTGTTGGTGATTCATTTTGCAAGTTTACAAAAATAAATTTACCAAAGATTCCAAAGACAACCACAAGGCATTCTGTAACTATGTCAAGAATCTAAATGGCAATGCTCAGATCTGCGCTGAGCTAAAACAGAATGGCATTCAATATACTGATCCCAAGGATATTGCCAATATCCTGGCAGATCGATTCAGTGCCAACTTCACCACCTTCTCACCCCCTAAATGGCCCATCTCAATACTGGAAGATTGCCAAATTCCGGTAATAACGGCCACACAGGTAAAAGATGCACTCTCCAAAGCTAAGAATACAGCACCCATGTGACCAGATGACATCCCGGGCTGTGTACTACATGAAATACAATATGAACTGGCACCTCACCTAAGTGTCATGTTTAATCATAGCCTCACCTCATGTTTCATGCCCACTGAGTGGTGCAGAGCTACAGTTATCTCATTCCACAAGGGGGTATCCACCTTGGATCCCATAAACTACCTTCCCAAGAGCCTTATCTGCAAAGCCATGAAGCGTATTATCATGGAACTTATAAACAAAGACATTGGCAATCTTCAAACACTGGACCCCACCCAGTTTGGGTTAGTGAAGGGCTGATCTTGTCTCCTGAACCTGACTGACTTCTTCGAATCAGTCTCCAGAGCCATGGACAAGGGTAAGGTGATCCACACAGCCTATCTAGACCTTGCCAAGCCTTTGACACCATCCCCCCATACTGGAACCATAGATAAACTTACTAAGCTGGGCATTAATCCCTACGTCACTCAATGGGTTGCTAACTGGCTTACTGATAGAACCCACACTGTAAAAGTAGCCGACTCCAAATCCAGCTCCAGACAAGTGACAAGTAGAGTACCTCAGGGTTCAGTCCTGGGACCGCTCTTGTTTGGCATCTACTTCTCTGAAGTACAGGCCAACACTAAGGGGCTCTGGCTAACAAAGTTCACAGATGACTGCAAACTGGGAGACATTATTGAATCCCCAAATGATGTGGATACTTTACAAAAGGGCCTTACAGAAACAGATGCTTGGTGCCAGAGCCATGGGCTCAAGCTCAATGCCAAGAAATGTATAGTTATCCACTTTGGGAAAAAAAATGTACCCATGAATTACCATATAGGTAACAGTACACTAAACATTGAATGTGTGATAAGAGACTTAGGGACACAGGTGGACAGTGGTCTCACCTTCGATAACCACATCACCACAACAGTCAGGAAATCCTTCTATGTGGCACACCTCATCACTAAGGGCTTTTCATTCAGAAGAAAAAGAGGTCATTGTCCCACTCATCCCTCATTAGACCCATTATAGAATACAACACCCCGTTTGGTATGTACCTCTCAAGACATCTGCAACAACTGGAAAGGCCGCATAAATACCTCAATAAAAGAATCACAGGCCTAAATCAGATGCCCTAGGCTGACCACCTTAAAAAATTCCAGCTATACTCTGTCGCATATCATCTACTAAGAGGCAATCTCTGCTTAACATACAAGGCCATGTCAAACCCAGAGCTGTTGGACATGCTACACTTAAAGAAATCCCAATCCCTCAGAGCCACACACTACAGGGATCTAAACCTTGTCATCACAGTAAACAAAACATGCTGGAGGGATAGGTTCCTGACCCAGAGACTCCCCGGACTCTGGAATAGATTGCCCATACATGTCAAGCAGAGTGCCTCTTTGGCCCTCTTCAAAAGGAACATTGACAATTGGATAGGAGAAAGGAAATTCACCCTGGGGATTACGTCAGTCACCCTGCTAGACACGGGTTCAGGGAAGTAAATAGTGTGTGAAGAAATAGCCAGGGAATTGTTATGGCTAGGCTTGTATAGGCCCTAGGGCTGATACCCTAGTACCAACCTATGAACCTATGAATGTATGGAATTGGGTGGCTGAATGGGATGGCAGCAGATAGTGGACACCTATATGGGCAGCATGAAATCCCTAACAAATACTGGTGTCAACAAAGTAGGCAGTACTAGACAAGGTGACAAATCCCACTACAGTAAATGTGGTGGCCCAAATGTGTGTCCATAGGACACACACCTACATGTCAGTGAGGCACACATACCCACCACCAGCCTCAGCCAGCAGGACAGATGTAAATGACCATAAAGAAAGGCTGGGCTAAGGCCTCCAATTGATGGCAGTGGTTAACAGCCCCCCTCCAGACCTACACAGAGAGACTACAACAGGTCTGGCAGTTGTATGTTATTTCTGAAGGATAAAAAGTCTGAAACTGAAATGTAGGCCAATAAAACCTAAGATCTGTACTCTACTGATATGCCTCCAGTCTGCATGGTAGGTCAGAATACAAAATGAAATGGAAACCAACAGAGTACCTGAAATACCATTGCACTCATAGTAAATGTTTAAAGTCATCAGGTGTGCCCCCCTCACAATCCTATGTAGAAATGCAGTAACATGTACATGTGGGTTTAATAACAGTTGAGTACAGATTACCTGAGGTGGCCCAATCTATAGGATAAATTATTGCATGTGTACAATATGCAGGGGTCCATGTGTTAGGTTGTTGTGTGTTCAATATTGTCTGGAAGTGGTCAGCATGTAGGCATGGAGTGTTGTGTCTTGGTGGCCTATGGTCAGTACTGTTGATGACAGGGCCATGTTCAGACAACTGCAGTGCCAACCACAATGCTTCTCAGCAATACCCATGTCAGCAGTTGTCCATACTCACTGTCCAGATGTCAATATCTGTCACAATGTAAAAGATGGATATGCCATGAATGTGGGCCCAGGCATACACACAGTACACAGGTGGAAGTACCCTAGACAGAGTACATAAAATGTAACTGTCAACCACACACGCCTTTGGAATTGTACATATAGGTTAGCAGCACATTAGTTGTCTGTGTAGTATGGAATACTGATGTAGTCTGGCCAGTCAGTGGCAGACCACAAAATGCACTGTTCTGAAGGAATGAGGGACTCCATATGTCCCTGTACAAGGCAGCATAAGGAGAATGTCCCATGTATATCTGTGAGACAGCTGGAAGAAGCTTCCATATCACACATGCACTCAACTCACCCCACCATCAGCCACTAATTTATCATGGGTCCTATCCTTGCTGTTGGGAATGAGTACAATATGACCCCCACTTCTGTACGGGAATACCAACAGAATGCAGCATGCTGAAGAGGTGTCCCATGCAGGTGTGTCCCTAACTGTAAGCAGCACCCTGCCAGCATCAAGACCAATGGATAAATATGGACAGGAATGATTGCCATTAACACCTTGCACACTTACCCTGTCACTCCAAGGGAATTCAGTTGCTCGCAGCCAGGGAATGTAGGAGTGACAGAATGCACTGGACTGCTAGAGATGACCTGCATCACTTCCCAATGGCCTACAATCCTCTGTCAAAGGCCTGTGCCTCACCCATAGTGCCAATGTATGTTATCTCATGGGGTCCCAACTAACAACATAATGCAGTCAACAGAACGCAAATGCAAAGCCATGTTGACAAATCTCAGTAGCATGCCCACCATGTCCTACTGCATGAACTGTGGACCAACCTATAAATATCACTGGGATGAAGGGACAACTATAGGGATACTTCTCAGATATCTCTCGCATAATGTTAGGCAGAGGATTGAATAACAGAGTGGGGGGTGTAGACGCATGGATGTCATGGAGTGTGTGAAGTCTGAAACTCTGATGTGTGCCCATGCTACCCCTGCCTGCAAACCCAGTAATAGGTGGCTACAAACCTGCTCATAAACCACAATGTGAAGGGGAACTGAACAGATATATGAGCCCTGCCTCTGGGTAACCTGGGTGAATCTGTACAGCTGAGAGGTATGGCCACAGCAGGATATGGCCATTCTGTTATGTCGATATATGTGCAAGAAGGGGATAATCAGCCACCATAGAATCAAGGTGTTGGACCATTTACACAGACTTATCAACAAGTGTCTGCAGTTACCCCTCCAGAATGGCATGAGTGTGCAAGAATATGTAGGCTGCAGACCACAATACTGAACACAGCTTCATTCATCTTGTATTTCCCAGGAAATAACTGTGAGCAAATAAGTATATCTGTCAGTAGTTGATGAAATAATACATCACAGTATAAAACAGTATATATGTCTGAATATCTCTGCTAACACCAACCATGTAACACAAGCAGCACAAACACAATAGTTACAGTATCCCACTATCTGTCGCCCATTGTGACTCCATATTGTCACCCTATCTACAGATATCCTGCAAAAACAGGTTGCTAGCTGTAGGTATAGAACAGCTAACCTTGGAATGGAGTACAACCTGCATGGAATGGATTCACACACTCAATACAGAAGGTCATACTGGGCATGCTCCTACACTTAGAGAAATGAAACCCATGTCTGACAACACAGTAGACTATATATATCTGTCACTCACAGATGTCATTGCACACACACCACATTGTACTTCATTCATGCTTTGCACACACATTGGATAGGAATACTCACACATATCCAAGGCCAACACACTATAATATGTCAAACATACGCACACACAGATGTGGGGAAGACAGAGACAGACAATGACGGAGAGATTTCAATCATGAGGCCTGTCTGACCACCAACATATCTGATTGGCTGATATCACATGATGTATTGCTGTCAATCTCTGTATACATTCCTTTTGGTAGGCCTCAGCCCTATAGCGTCTGTGGTACTTGAGATATCTGTGCAACACAATAGTACAAATCCGTATTCATCTAGCATTTGTATACCCAGTCCTGTCAAATGTAAAGTTGTGTGTGTGTGTGTGTGTGTGTGTGTGTGTGTGTGTGTGTGTGTGTGTGTGTGTGTGTGTGTGTGTGTGTGTGTGTGTGTGTGTGTGTGAGTGTGTGTTTCCATAGGAATGGTTTATGGCCCATTCACACACACTGCACTTCCCATTTCCCATGTTACCACTCCTGCTGATGTAAGTCACCTTGAAATAACCCTCTGGCCAAGTCTTAGCCCTATAAAATGCATGGCACTTGCTATGCATGTGTAATACTGTAGTGTAGAAAGCTAGTTAGGTAGGAGTTCTAATCCCAGACATGGCAACTGTGAAACTCTGTGTGTGTGCAGATGAATGATTTTGAGGCCATTCAAAGTCACTACACCTCCCATTGTGCTATTTTAGCATGCTTGCTGATGTCAGCCATCTTGAAATAACACTTTGGATAAGTGCTAGCCCTGTAAGCTCTGTGGCACTTGCAATAGCTGGGTAATGCTATATTGCAGCATACTATTTAGGTAGGAGCTCAAATGCCAGACATGGAAACTGTGAAACTCTGTGTATTTGTGTGAGAGTGTGTGTGTCTTGTATGATATCTGATATTATGGACATTGACACTTACTACTCTCCCCTTACCCCTCCTTTAGCACTGCTACTGATATTAGTCACCATCAAAGATACCTTTGGACAACTCTCCAACATATAAGCTCCATGGCACTTGTGATAACTGTGTAATACTATAGTGTAGCATAGTAATTAGGTAGGAGTTCTAATCCCAGATATGGCAACTGTGACACTGTTTGTTAAGAGAATGTGTGTCTTTAATGATACCTGCTTTTATGGACACTGACACTTACACTACTCCCCTTACCCCTCCATTAGCACTGTTGCTAATATTAGTCACCTTCAAAGATACCTTTTGACAGCTCTCTACCATATAAGCTCAGTGGAGCTTGCAAAAACTGTATAATACAATAGTGTAGCATACTAGTTAGGTAGGTGTTCTATTCCCAGACATAGCAATTGTAAAACGGTATGTGTTTGTGTGAAATAGTGTGTGTGTGTGTGTGTGTGTGTGTGTGTGTGTGTGTGTGTGTGTGTGTGTGTGTGTGTGTGTGTGTGTGTCTTTGATGATACCTGCTTTTATGGATATTGACACTTACTACTCTCCCCTTATCCCTCCTTTAACACTGCTACTGATGTTAGTCACCTTCAAAGATACCTTTGGACAGCTCTCCAACATATAACCTCTGTGGCACTTGCGATGACTGCATAATACTATAGTGTAGTATACTAGTTAGGTAGGAGGTCTAATCCCAGACATGGGAACTGAGAAACTGTGTGTGTGTGTGTGTGTGTGTGTGTGTGTGTGTGTGTGTGTGTGTGTGTCTTGGATGATATCTGATTTTATAGACATTGACACTTACTAATCTCCTCTTACTCCTCCTTTAGCACTGCTGCTGATGTTACTTCCCTTCAAAGATACCTTAGCAGAATGCTCCAACATGCAAGCTCCATGGTGCATGCCATAAATGAGGAACAATGTAGTAGCAGTAACTTCATGGGTATGGGTTTGAATCTCATCCGTGGCAATTGTTTGTGTGTGTACATATGAATGTCTTTACATCAAACATTTTGGCCCCATTTACACCAAGTATACATCTCAGTGCCTGACTTTAGCAGTCCTGCAGATATCATCCACCTTAGAAGTACCTGTTGCCAACCCTAAACCATGTAAGGTCAGTGGTGCATGTAGTAAATCCATAACATAAAGGTCCATAAAGATTTTTAGATAGAGGTTTGAACATCACCCCTGGCAAATGTAAATGTGTGTGTAGGGTAAATTTATTTTAGGGAGCTCTCAACCACTACATCATCAAATGCCAGTATTTACAAGGGCTGGTGATGTTCCTCACCTTAGAAGTAACTTGGGACAACATTCACACTATAAGCTATGTGGCACGTGTGATAAATGCGTTACACTATAGTAACAATACATAGATAGGTAGGGGTTTGAATCACAGTACTGGCAAGTGGGTGTGTGTGTGTCTGTCTGTCATCAGTATCCTGTGTGTGCATTCCTGTGTTTGTGTAATAACAGGATCCATTGTGGGGTGGGTTTTGCTAAATTATTATGTTGAGAACCTACTATATGTCACAGTGTCCACCTTACAAGGCCAACAGATGTTAAACACTGGAGAGGTTTGTATAGACAATCCCTAGCCCTACATGTGACAGTATAGATTGGTGTACAATATAGGCAACTCTTCTATTACTCAGAGAACACTCTCTACCCACGTCTCATACACAAACACACTTGGCTAGGCAACAACCACAATATTGGTAGTTCCCTGCATATTGCCTCACAGATAGTAACCACAGTATGATTGCAGTGCAGTACACGCCTGTTGACCACAACAGTACCACTGACATCAGAAAATACTTTGATGTGTTACATCTCCTGACTGAGTTTGTGTTACCCAGCAAATAAAAGGACATGACCCCCTTTTCCATCCCCACAGTAGGCAAATAAATGTGTACAGTGGCCCTTTTGCCATGTTCCCCACTGAAAGCCTGCAACAACTGTAGAGTCTGCAAATGTAACTCACAAAGGGAATACCATGTCGTACACACATGCCCTGTATGGACAGATGCCACTAACTCCACTGAATACCCATATCATGCTGTCAATGAAGGTGCAAGCATAACCTCAGTTACATAGCCAGGTCTCACCAAATGAGGTCAGGAATGCTACATCAGAAGAAAACAATCTGTCCACACAACATGCCCCAGAGACATCAAGTACACTTCCACATGTCAAAGAACATGCGTGTGGGACATTTGCACAACCCAGACACTGTCCATGTTATGGAATATAGATCACATACATGGGAAGCAGTGCACATCACTGGCCACCCACAATAGTAACCCAGATGAGTGGATGGTGAATACAATACCCACCCCTGGGGACCACTCCAAGGATTACACCCCTGAGATATTCCCTTGGCCTAGCCTTGTAGAGCCTTCAGGCCCATTCACCTGCTACACACCTGTGAAGCAATGAACCTATGGATCTCAGTGATGGCAAGTGTGTGTGTGGTGTGTGTGTGTGTGTGTGTGTGTGTGTGTGTGTGTGTGTGTGTGTGTGTGTGTGTGTGTGTGTGTGTGTGTTTGGAGATGAATGGTTTTGAGACCATTCACATTCACTACACCTCCCTTTTGCTTACCTACCTTTCAGCAAAAGTGCATTTTCGACAAAATGCACTTTCGCGAAAGTGAGATCGATCGTGTACATTTTGATAAAACGTACTTTCAATCATAAGACCAGGACCCATATTTATATATATACATATATATATATATATATATATATATATATATATATATATATATATATATATATATATATATATATATATATATATATATATATATATATATATAGATACACACACACACACACACACACACACACACACACACACACACACACACACACACACATACTTATTTTTGCACATCTGTTAACCAGGTAAGCCCACTTGACATAAGTGAGTCTTTTTAGTGGTGACCCAGGAACACTGTCTGGTTAAATGACTTGTTCCGTCTATCAATAGACAAATGGAGGAGAAAATAATTCAAATCCTGTGCAGTGGGCTACAGGAAGCACTTCATTAACAGCTCATTCTTAATCATCTGTACTAACTGCCAGACTCTGGTGGTGCTGCGGTAGTGTTGTCGCCTCACAGTAAGATGTTGTCCTGTTCGATTCTCAGCTAGAGCGTCTTCTGTGTGGAGGCATGCGTGAATGGGCGTACCTTCATTGAAGGTTGTGCACCAGAGCTGGCAACTGGGCACGTAAAAATCAACTGCCAATCATTAGCAGACCAAAGTTCCACTGTGGCGACCCCTAACCGGGAAAAGCTGAAAGACACAAAAACAACAACATTTATTTAGCTATTTATTGCTACTTGGGCTGGTGGGCTGGTACAAGACACTTTTCAGCCACTACAATGTCCATAGACAGATGTATTAATGAGAATTCATTCAAAATTATAGCCAGCAATGCAATTGACATAAATAACTGCAAATATGTATACATGGATGACAAAAAGATCAAGAAATACAACTGCAACATAGAAATAGTAATTTTAATCATACGTATGTGTATAGTATTTGCCCTTGTCCTTGCGGAGTGGGTTATGGCTGAAACACATAGCAAGTCAATAAATAAACAGGCAAATACATAAAAGCTTTAAATGAGAAATTATTGGTTTCTTACAATGTCCATCCTGTAGGAAAGTTAGTCTCTGTTATACTACCATGACCCCCTTAAACAGCTCACAGCATCTGACAGGTACAGGAAGGCATCTGCCATTAGTAATGATGTTTAAGAACAATGGTTCAGTTGTGAAGCAATTATGTTTGTGCCTGTTGTTGGACTGTCTAAAAAAATCCTTCAGTGAAAAGGATGGTAAGATATGATAAGACCTCCAGGAGATGTTTTAGAAGAAGATGCAACCAAAATAAAATTATATTTCATAAACATAAAGGGAATTCAGTAAACAAGAAAATAGGTAGAGTCTGAAGTATCTCAGCAAAGTAAACAAGCACATTAGGGACATATGCTTCAATTTCTTTGCTCATATTGTGTATTACTTTGAATGTGTTGACAAGTTTGTGTACTGTGTAGAAGCAGTTTAGAAAATAAGTGGCATTTAATTTGTTTATTTGTATTTTATGTATGCACTCTGGAAAATAACTGAAATTTAATTTGTTTATTTAACCACTTAAGATGCTGATATGCATAAGATGATGAAACACTGGGCCCCATGCAAGATATATGTCCACACATAAAATAGAAACATTTTACAAAGAAGAGCAGCATCCATGTTTCTGCTCAGCATGATTCTTCGGTTTCTTCTCTTCCTGCGTTATACAGTTCTCAGCTGGCTTGGCAATGTGTGTGTGTGTGTGTGTGTGTGTGTGTGTGTGTGTGTGTGTGTGTGTGTGTGTGTGTGTGTGTGTGTGTGTGTGTGTGTGTGTGTGTGTGTGTGTGTGTGTGTGTGTGTGTGTGTGTGTGTGTGTGTCCGTATGTGTGTCTGCATACATGTCTGAGAAAACAAGGCTGTGAATGCCAAAGACATGGAACATTTGGGGTCATTCAGTTCTATTTAAAAATAAATGGCTGTAGTTATATAACTAAAAATGCTCTTGTATGAAATTACAGTAACAATCTAAAACACTCAATATCTCAAAATAGGGGAAATAATTACACATTGTCTGGTAACTTCTGCTCATTTGTCAGAGCCATCTTCAGAGATAAGAGAGAAATTCAGAAGACTGACAAGTGGAAAATACAATGTGAATATATAAAAATAGGTACAAAGAGAAAATGATGCATTATGAAACAAGTAGTTTGATCTGGTTAGCATAAAAATTCATGTAAGCATTAATGAGCTAGACTTTTAGGACATACATAACAGTGAAAATTGCAGCCAGTGACAATCAAGTCAAACCAACCTCATGAAATGTTTCAGTGGATGACAGCATACTTCTCAGCTGTACAGAATGTTGCATAATGTCCCTGATTTTGCTTACTGCCCTCACAAAATGTTTGATTTTCTTGTAAATCAGTGAGGATTGTAGTTAGTCAATAATGCCAGACATTAATGTTTCATACTTCTGACTATTCATAAAATGCAAGTTGATGCAAAATCTCTTGTTTTACTAATGCTTTTAATAAATTACAGTAATATTTAACAGCTGATCCTGATTTTGGCTCTTCATTCCCTCTCTGTAGCTTTGTCCAGAGTTCTGGAGCAGAGAAGTTGAGATATATGGAAGATAGAAGTGAATGTGGAAGGAGACAGAACGTGCCTTATTTGGACATTGGCATGGCCCTTCAAACTATACAATACAGAAGGCTACTAAAATCAAAAATTAGGAGAGTGCACAAAAGTATCATACTGACCAACTGGCCAACCTAGAAGCTGCTTATGGACCTTGATTGTAAATGGCTGGCTTAGAACAATGATCAATATGACTGCACATAAAAGTGTTGGACCAACCCGGTTAACAAATGACAATAAATAAATTATCCCTTGGGTTCAGCAAGCTCTGCATGGAGTGAGGAATAGTGCAAGAGCTGCTGCACGCGATATGGCCGACGAGCGATCCAGGAATGAGCTCCCAGGACGTGCACAAGCGCTCCTACACTATTCCTGCATGGACATCACTACTTTATGCTAATTACCTCATTTGCTGGTGAAACTATGCAAATGAAGTGAATTAGCGATCCAGGAAGCAGGCAGGTGTCTGTGCAGGAATAGTGTAACCTGCAGAAATGTATCGGTTACTAACTGAATACATTTCTGCAAATTACAAAATGGAGGTATGACAGCTCAAAAGAAAGCATGTATTCAATGAGACATGCCAATGGCCAAACATATGGCCATTGGCATGAGAAATAGTTGCAAAATTACAAAAAATAACTTTTATTTTTTTTTGGCCGATTTTGGAAGTTTAAGAGTAGGGCAGCGGTGCGAAAACAGAATCGGCCTAAAAATAAGAAAAAAAAGTTGGAAATAAGCTTTAAAACCCAAATCAGCATTCTTCCATAATAGTCAATGGCATGCATAAGACAACAATACAAGGGAATAGTGGTTGCTAAGGGGGAAGGCTGAGTGTGAGTATTGTAACTATGCATTAGCATTCTGTTTTATGCAAATGAGGGGAGTGATACTGAATCACAGATTTCCTCTCAGTGTTAGCATGCACCCAAGAGTGTAGGTACAGCAACACCATTGCATAAGTCTAAGAGGTGGATGACCTCATAAGGGGGAGTGGCATGCATGGTGTAAGCTCAATGGAGCTCTGTGGCTCGTGTTTGCCCTTAATTAAGCAGAGCTAAGAAAGGGGGTGTGTCTGAGGCTGCCTAGCAGTGTTTACATTGCCTAAATAGGTGTGTGCTCCGCACACTGGGTTTTAAACGAATAAAGAAAAGCAGGAAATAGCAGCTCTGTTCACATCTGAGCACTGAGTATTCGAGGCACACCTCTGGGCTTAAACGGGAAGGCAATGGGAAGGGAAAACAGCAGTGGGAAGGCAATCAAGGAGAACTAGCATAGCTGGCAAGTGTAATGTATCAGAATCAGCCAATTACACATGGATCAGCCTAGCACACTACTATAAACTATGCAAACACCATCCACTCTGGTTTGTCCCAAAAACTCTGCACCACCGGTGTACACAGATGGGGAAATTTTACCTGACAAAACTAGCAAAATGTTAGGGGCCGCTGTCGGTCTCATACATCACCATGTGCAAGAGGCTGAGGGTGGTGAGGATATGAATGCTGACAACCAACCCACAGTGAAGAGAAGGAGAAGGGCTACATGAGCTGGAGATAGTGGAGCGCTATAGAGTGGACAGGGACATTCTACAGCAAATTGTTGTGCTGTGCCGGACACGCCTCACACACAGAACCAACAGAGGGGAACCCATCCCAGTGGATACCAAGGTATGTGTAGGCTTAAGAATACTAGCCACAGGTACCTTCTAAAGGCCAACTGGGGATATCATGGGGATCTCACAGGCATTAACAATCAGGGTACTCCACCAGTTCCTGGATGCCATGTTAGCACATGCCGGTGAGCACATATATTTCCTCAACACCCATGAGGCATTAACCAGCAATATGCATCTCTTCCACCAAATAGCAGAATACCCTGAGGTAGTGGGTGCTATAGCCTGCACGCATATATACATCAAACCACCACCCAGCGAGCGGGGTAGAGTCTACATAAACCACAAGGGCTTCCCCTCCATCAACTGCCAGGTTGGGTGCAATGCCCAGGGCATTATCTTGAATGTGTGTGCTGGCAGCCATGAAAGCTATCACGACTCCCACATCTGGCATATGACACAGCTGTACCAGTTATTTGCCAGTGGGGACATCCCATATGGCCACCTAGTGCGGGAAGCTAGTTACGCACTGAAGCCATGGCTGATGGCACCCATCAGAAATGCACACACATCTGAACAAAAACTCCATAATGAGGCACATGCTCAAACCAGAATCATAGTAGAGCATGTGTTTGGGATGCCCAAGTAACAGTTCTGCTGCCTGGACATATCCGGTGGAGCCTTGCATTACTCTCCAGCTACATGTACACAAATGTTCATAATATGTGCCATGCTACACAATATGATCCAGTGGAAACAGCTGCAGCAGGAACAGCAAGGGGCAAGGCCACACAGCCCCCACCATTGTCAAGGCCATCACAGGCACAGAGGGACTCAGAGGAGGAACAACCTGAGCCTGCCCATGTAGGCAGAAGGAGGCATGCCTAGTATGCCCAAGCTTTGGCAAAGAGGGAATGCATAGCACATACATTGACATGGTAGGGACCCAAGGAAAGACACCTCTATCTGACTCACACATACAATAAAAGGGAAGCCAAATATAACACTATCTGTGCTTTACCATGTATAGGGAGTGTACTATGTGCATCCGACATAGTCACCCCTCCAGCACCATCCTCAATACTGGCACAGCCACAAGGTAACTCACTCTTCCTATCAATTACTGAATGGAGTAGTATATTCTGATAGTTGTATCTATGGTATGCGCGTGAGCAAGCAGTGATGGTCTGCAATTGTCACCCCTGGGATTCAGGTTACTGTCTAAGGCTCTTGTCACCCCTATAGTGCCTTTTTTAGGCAAAGTTCAAAGGACAAAACCACCACTGTAACAGGTACAAGCAAGCGAAATCTGAAGGTAATGCTACTCAATGCTAGAAGTCTAAACCTCAAAATGCACTCTCTCGAGGCACTCCTAAAAATGGAGAACATCGATATCTGTGCAGTAACTGAGGCCTGGTTTAAGGCTCCAGAGAGCACCCCTGCAATACCAGGCTACAATTCTTACCACACTTTTCGGCCACCGAACTAGGACTGAAACACTAAAGGTGGAGGAGTGTCAATATTCACCAAGGATATTCACACCACCAGGCTAGTTGCCCAACACAATGCATCTGAAATTCTCCAGGTGAAACTAACACTAGGTAAGACTGCAATCCAAATTGTAGCTTGCTACAGATCCCCCACCATACCCCAAGATTCTCACTACACCTTTCTAAACATACTGGAAAATATTAAGATAAAACCAAACACCCTAATACTGGGTGATTTTAACTACCTTGCCATTAACTGCTTAGGGGAGCACACAAATAGTCATTTTTAGGACTCACACATAGCAAAAGAACCGAAGATCTGTTCAAGAAGAAGGAGAATGGAGATCGACACCACCGCGGAATACCGAAGGACGCAACAGCAACTCTTCCCAGAGCTCATTGTGACCATACACAAAACAGCTCTTCTCAGAGCTGACATGGATCTGCACCTTACACCAAACAGCTCTTCTCAGAGCTCACAGAGATCTGTATAAACTCTGGTAAGAGCAACCTGAGACACAATGAAGAATAAAACAAAAAAATTCTTATTAGAGCTACCACCAACACCCAAACGGGCATTCAAAACACAAAACGGCCCTTCTCAGAGCTCACAGAAATCTGTATCAGCACCAGTAAGTCCAGCCGGAGGCACAGACACAGCTTTGGTGAACCAAACAAGTTTTTAGAACTACCGCATCTGCCCGAAAGGGCATTCAAAACACAAAACAGTTGTTCTCAGAGCTCATAGAGATCTGTAACAGCTCTATATAGAGCTCCAGCTGCCCACAGGGCTAAAATAGCTCTTTTTAGAGCTAGCTGCACCACTGACTACACGTGGAAATCTGTTCACCGTTTAGGATCAAGAGTGAAAGACATTGTAAAATTGGTTATTCCTTCTCTCCGGGCAGGCATCACTCAGGATCGAAAACCCAAGAGGTCCACACCTATTTTTGTGGTTTTATTACCCTGTCATTAACTAGGAAAACTACTCATGTACCAACACCTTTGCCCAACGGTTCTTGGAATTCATAAATTCCAACACCCTGGATCAAATAATCCATAGTCCCACCAGGGGCTCCAATATCCTAGACCAGGTCATTAGCAACATGGGAAATCGATGCTCCACACCTATGGTCACCCCCTCGTTAGTCAGGTCTGACCATAAGCTAATCACCCTTAACATCCACATCCCACCACCACCCCCCAGTAAGGAAACCTCCATAAAAAACTTCTCCAAAGCCACCTTCATGCTACTCAAGTCAGAAGTGACAAACTTCATGACACCTATGCAGATGGGAACTGAAAGTTCAACTGCTGAATTCTACACTAAGGCACTGTACGAGCACATCCACTCATGCATGAATAGTGCCATCCCAAATAGAACCAAGATGCTCTCAGCCAAAAAAAGGAAGCCAGTCTGGTGGTCCCCTGCCATAAACAAACTTTACAACAAAAGGAAGAAACTGTTGCAGAAAAGAGGAAAATCCCAGGATGCAAAAAAACTCCCTTACCAGCCTCAGTAAGAAACTGAGATCCCTCATAAAATCCTCCAAAGCTAGTTACGAAAATGAAATTGCCAAAGATTCCAAAGACAACCACAAGGCATTTTATAACTATGTCAAGAATCTAAATGGCAATGCTCAGATCTGTTCTGAGCTAAAACAGAATAGCATTCAATATACTGATCCCAAGGATATTGCCAATATCCTGGCAGATCGATTCAGTGCCAACTTCACCCCCCTCTCACCCCCTAAATGGCCCATCTCAATACCGGAAGATTGCCAAATTCCAGTAATAACGGCCACACAGGTAAAAAATGCACTCTCCAAAGCTAAGAATACAGCATCCATGTGACCAGATGACATCCCGGGCTGTGTACTACGTGAAATACAATATGAACTGGCACCTCACCTAATTGTCATGTTTAATCATAGCCTCACCTCAAGTTTCATGCCCACTGAGTGGCGCAGAGCTACATTTATCCCACTCCACAAGGGGGGAATCCACCTTGGATCCCAGCAACTACCATCCCAAGAGCCTTATCTGCAAAGCCATGGAGCGTATTATCATGGAACTTATAAACAAAGACATTGGCAACCTTCAAACACTGGACCCCACCCAGTTTGGGTTCGTGAAGAGCCGATCATTCTCCTGAACCTGACTGACTTCTTCTAATCAGTCTACAGAGCCATGGACAAGGGTAAAGTGATCCACACAGCCTATCTACACCTTGCCAAGGCCTTTGACACCATCCCCCATGCTGGAATCATAGATAAACTTACTAAGCTGGGCATTAATCCCTACGTCATCCAATGGGTTGCTAACTGGCTTACTGATAGAACCCACACTGTAAAAGTAGCCGACTCCAAATCCAGCTCCAGACAAGTGACAAGTGGAGTACCTCAGGGTTAAGTCCTGGGACCGTTCTTGTTTGGCATCTACTTCTCTGAAGTACAGGCCAACACTAAGGCACTCTGGCTAACAAAGTTCGCAGATGACTGCAAACTGGGAGACATTACTGAATCCCCAAATGATGTGGATACTCTACAAAAGGGCCTTACAGAAACAGATGCTTGGTGCCAGAGCCATGGGCTCAAGCTCAATGCCAAGAAATGTATAGTTATCCCCTTTGGGAAAAAACATGTACCCATGAATTACCATATAGGTAGCAGTACACTAAACACTGAAAGTGTGATAAGAGACTTAGGGACACAGGTGGACAGTGGTCTCACCTTCGATAACCACATCGCCACAACAGTCAGGAAACCCTTCTATGTGGCATACCTCATCACTAAGGGCTTTTCATTCAGAGAAAAGGAGGTCATTGTCCCACTCATCCCTCATTAGACCCATTATAGAATACAACACCCCATTTGGTATGTACCTCTCAAGACATCTGCAACAACTGGAAAGGCCACAGAAATACCTCACTAAAAGAATCATAGGCCTAAATCAGGTGCCCTACTCTGACCCCCCTTAAAAAACTCCAGCTGTACTCTGTCGCATATCATCTACTCAGAGGCGATCTCTGCTTAACATACAAGGCCATGTCAAACCCAGAGCTGTTGGACATGCTACACGTAAAGAAATCACAATCCCTCAGAGCCACACACTCCAGAGATCTAAACCTTGTCATCACAGTAAACAAAACATGCTGGAGGGATAGGTTCCTGACCCAGAGACTCCCCAGACTCTGGAATAGATTGCCCATACATGTCAAGCAGAGTGCCTCTTTGGCCCTCTTCAAAAGGAACATTGACAATTGGATAGGAGAAAGGAAATTCAACCCGGGGATCATGTCAGTCACCCTGCTAGACACGGGTCCAGTGAAGTAAGTAGTGTGTGAAGAAATAGCCAGGGAATTGTTATGGCTAGGCTTGTGTAGGCCCTAGGGCTGATAGCCTAGTACCAACCTATGAACCTATGAACCTATGAACGTATGGAATTGGGTGGCTGAATGGGATGGCAGCAGATAGTGGACACCTATATGGGCAGCATGAAATCCCTAACAAATACTGGTGTCAACAAAGTAGGCAGTACTAGACAAGGTGACAAATCCCACTACAGTAAATGTGGTGGCCCAAATGTGTGTCCATAGGACACACACCTACATGTCAGTGAGGCACACATACCCACCACCAGCCTCAGCCAGCAGGACAGATGTAAATGACCATAAAGAAAGGCTGGGCTAAGGCCTCCAATTGATGGCAGTGGTTAACAGCCCCCCTCCAGACCTACACAGACAGACTACAACAGGTCTGGCAGTTGTATGTTATTTCTGAAGGATAAAAAGTCTGAAACTGAAATGTAGGCCAATAAATCCTAAGATCTATACTCTACTGATATGCCTCCAGTCTGCATGATAGGTCACAATACAAAATGAAATGGAAACCAACAGAGTACCTGAAATACCATTGCAGTCATAGTAAATGTTTAAAGTCATCAGGTGTGCCCCTCCCCCCACAATCCTATGCAGAAATGCAGTAACATGTACATGTGGGTTTAATAACAGTTGAGTACAGATTACCTGAGCTGGCCCATTCTACAGGATAGATTATTGCATGTGTACAATATGCAGGGGTCCATGTGTTAGGTTGTTGTGTGTTCAATATTGTCTGGAAGTGGTCAGCATGTAGGCATGGAGTGTTGTGTCTCAGTGGCCTATGGTCAGTACTGTTGATGACAGGGCCATGTTCAGACAACTGCAGTGCCAACCACAATGCTTCTCAGCAATACCCATGTCAGCAGTTGTCCATACTCACTGTCCAGATGTCAATATCTGTCACAATGTGAAAGATGGATATGCCATGAATGTGGGCCCAGACATACACACAGTACACAGGTGGAAGTACCTTAGACAGAGTACATAAAATGTAACTGTCAACCACACACACCTTTGGAATTGTACATATAGGTTAGCAGCACATTAGTTGTCTGTGTAGTATGGAATACTGATGTAGTCTGGCCAATCAGTGGCAGACCACAAAAGGCACAGTTCTGAAGGAATGAGAGACTCCCTATGTCCCTGTACAAGACAGCATAAGGAGAATGTCCCATGTATATCTGTGAGACAGCTGGAAGAAGCTTCCATATCACACATGCACTCAACCCCACCATCAGCCACAAATTTATCATGGGTCATATCCTTGTTGTTGGGAATGAGTACAGTATGACCCCCACTTCTGTACGGGAATACCAACAGAATGCAGCATGCTGAAGAGGTGTCCCATGCAGGTGTGTCCTTAACTGTAAGCAGCACCCTGTGAGCATCAAGAGCAATGGATTAATATGGACAGGAACGATTGCCATTAACACCTTGCACACTTACCCTGTCACCCCAAGGGAATTCAGTGGCTCGCAGCCAGGGAATGTAGGAGTGACAGAATGCACTGGCCTGCTACAGATGACCTGCATCACTTCCAAATGGCCTACAGTCCTCTGTCAAAGGCCT